>NW_028257395.1:0-300000 GCF_982258835.1 Parasteatoda tepidariorum | reverse complement strand
CGGCACTACAGCCGCAGACGTGCCGCAGTAGGACTATGGGGTGTCCACCATCTTTGGCCACTGATTAGAGCGGAAGCTCATCTGAGGAGTAAAGGAACAGGCGTGTCGTAGTAGGGCAGTGAAGTGTCCGCCATTTTGGGGCACCGCAACGCGGCACTACAGCCGCGGACGTGCCGCAGAAGGTCTATAGACTATTCGCCATCTTTGGCCACTGATTTGAGCGGAAGTCGATTTAAGGAGTAAAGGCACTAACGTGTCGTCTTAGGGCAGTGTAGAGTCCGATATTTTGGGGCAACACTACGTGGCACTTCAGCAGCGCACGTGCCGCTGAAGGGCCATGGAGTGTCCGCCATCTTTGGCCACTGATTAGAGCGGAAGCCGAACTGTGGAGTAAAGGCACTGGCGTGTCGTAGTCGGGCAGTGTGGAGTACGCCATTTTGGGCCACTGCAACGCGGCACTTTAGCAGCGCATGTGCCGCTGAAGGGCCATGGAGTGTCCGACATCTTTTTCCATTAGTTAGAGTGGAAGCAGAACAGAGGAGAAAAGGCACTGGCGTGTAGTAGTATGGCAGTGTAGTATCCTGTCATTTTGGCCACCACTACGCAGCACTACAGCCGCGCGCTTGCCGCAGTAGGGTCAAGAAGGGGCCGCCATATTTGGGAGCTGATTAAAGCGGAAGCGCAATTGAGAACTTAAGTCTTTGGTAGAGTCTAGAAGGGCAGTGCAGTGTCCGCCCTTTTGGGCCACCGCAACGCGGCACTACAGCCACGCACGTGCAGCAGTAGGGCCGTGGAGTGTCCGCCATTTTTGACCATTGATTCGAGCGGAAGCCGAACTGAGGAGTAAAGGCACTGGCGTGTCGTAGTCGGACAGTGTTGCGTCCGACATGTTGGGCCACTGCAACGCGGCACTTCAGCAGCGCACGTGCAGCTAAAGGGCCATGGAGTGTCCGACATCTTTTTCCACTATTTAGAGCGGAAGCCGAACTGAGGAGAAAAGGCACTGGCTTGTAGTAGTAGGGCAGTGCTGTGTCCGCCCTTTTGGGCCATCGCAACACGGCACTACAGCCGTGCACGCGCCGAAGTAGGGCTATGGACTGTCCGCCATTTTTTGCCACTAATTAGAGTGGAAGCCGAACTGAAGAGTAAAGGCACAGGCGTGTAGTAGTAGGACAGTGTATAGTCCGATATTTTGGGCCACCGCAACGCGGCACTACAGCCGTGCACGTGCCGAAATAGGGCCGGGGAGTGTTCGCCATCTTTGGCCACGGATTAGAGCGGAAGCTCAACTGAGGAGAAAAAGCACAGGCGTTTCGTTGTAGGGCAGTGTAGAGTCCATTATTTTGGGGCACCGCAACGCGACACTACAGTCGCGGACGAGCTGCTGTAGGGCTAAGGAGTGTCCGCCATCTTTGGCCACTGATTAGAGCGGAAGCTCATCTGAGGAGTAAAGCCACAGGCGTATCGTTGTAGGGCAGTGTAGAGTCCGCCATTTAGGGGCACCGCAACGTGGCACTACAGCCGCAGACGTGCCGCAGTAGGGCTATAGACTGTCCGCCATCTTTAGCCACTGATTTAAGCGGAAGCCCTACTGAGGAGTAAAGGAACAGGCGTGTCGTAGTAGGGCAGTGTAGAGTCCGATATTTTGGGGCAACGCAACGCGACACTACAGCCGCGCGCTTGCCGCAGTAGGGCCATGGAGGGTCCGCCATATTTGGCCTCTGATTTAAGCGGAAGCGCAACTGAGAACTTAAGTCTTTGGTAGAGTCTAGTAGGGCAGTGTAGTGTCCGCCATTTCGGGCCACCGCAACGCGGCACAACAGCCAATTACGTGCCGCAGTAGGGCCGTGGAGTGTCCTCCATTTTTGGCCACTGATTAGAGCGGAAGCCGAACTGAGGAGTAAAGGCACTGGCGTGTCGTAGTCGGACAGTGTTGCGTCCGACATGTTGGGCCACTGCAACGCGGCACTTCAGCCGTGCAAGTGCCGCATTAGGGCCGGGGAGTGTTCGCCATCTTTGGTCCCGGATAAGAGCGGAAGCCCTGATGAGGAGTAAAGGCACTGGCGTGTCGTAGTAGGGCAGTGTAGAGTCCTCCATTTTGGGGCAACGCAACGCGACACTACAGCCTCGGACGTGCCGCAGTAGGGCTATAGACTGTCCGCCATCTTTGGCCATTAATTAGAGCGGAAGCCGAACTGAGGAGTAAAGGCACTGACGTGTAGTAGTAGGGCAGTGAAGAGTCCTATATTTTGTTCCACCGGAACGGGGCAATAAAGCCACGCACGTGTCGCAGTAGGGCCGTGGAGTGTTCGCCATCTTTGGCCACTGATTAGAGCGTAAGCCGAACTGTGGAGTAAAGGCACTGGCGTGTCGTAGTCGGGCAGAGTGGAGTACGCCATTTTGGGCCACTACAACGCGGCACTTTAGCAGCGCACGTGCCGCTGAAGGGCCATGGAGTGTCCGACATATTTTTCCATTAGTTAGAGTGGAAGCAGAACTGAGGAGAAAAGGCACTGGCGTGTTGTAGTAGGGCAGTGTAGTATCCAGTCATTTTGGCCACCACTACGCAGCACTACAGCCGCGGACGTGCCGCAGTAGGGCTATAGTCTGTCCGCCATCTTTAGCCACTGATTTAAGCGGAAGCCCTACTGAGGAGTAAAGGAACAGGCGTGTCGTAGTAGGGCAGTGTAGAATCCGATATTTTGGGCCATCGCAACACGGCACTATTGCCGTGCACGTGCCGCATTAGGGCCGGGGAGTGTTCATCATCTTTGGACACGGATTAGAGCGGAAGCCCAACTGAGGAGTAAAGCCACAGGCGTGTCGTAGTCGGGCAGTGTTGCGTCCGACATGTTGGGCCGCAGCAACGCGGCACTACAGCTTACACGTGCCGCTGAAGGGCCATGGAATGTCCGCCATCTTTTTCCATTAGTTAGATTGGAAGCCGAACTAAGGAGAAAAGGCACTGGCGTGTAGTAGTAGGGCAGTGTAGTATCCTGCCATTTTGGCCACCACTGCTCAGCACTACAGCCGCGGACGTGCCGCAGTAGGGCTATAGACTGTCCGCCATCTTTAGCCACTGATTTAAGCGGATGCCCAACTGAGGAGTAAAGGAACAGGCGTGTCGCAGTAGGGCAGTGTAGAGTCCGCTATTTTGGGGCACCGCAACACGGCACTACAGCCGCGGACGTGCCGCAGTAGGACTATGGAGTGTCCACCATCTTTGGCCACTGATTAGAGTGGAAGCTCATCTGAGGAGTAAAGCCACTGGCGTGTCGTAGTCGGGCAGTGTTGCGTCCGAAATGTTGGGCCGCAGCAACGCGGCACTACAGCCGTGCAAGTGCCGCATTAGGGCCGTGGAGTGTCCGCCATCTTTGGCCACTGATTAGAGCGGAAGCCGAACTGTGGAGTAAAGGCACTGGCGTGTCGTAGTCGGGCAGTGTAGAGTACGCCATTTTGGACCACAGCAACGCGACACTTTAGCAGCGCACGTGCCGCTGAAGGGCCATGGAATGCCCGACATCTTTTTCCATTAGTTAGAGAGGAAGCAGAACTGAGGAGAAAATGCACTGGCGTGTAGTAGTAGGGCAGTGTAGTATCCTGTCATTTTGGCCACAGCTACGCAGCACTACAGCCGCGGACGTGCCGCAGTAGGGCCATGGAGGGTCCGCCATATTTGGCTTCTGATTTAAGCGGAAGCGCAACTGAGAACTTAAGATTTGGTAGAGTCTAGTAGGGCAGTGTAGTGTCCGCCATTTCGGGCCACCGCAACGCGGCACAACATCCTATTACGTGCTGCAGTAGGGCCGTGGAGTGTCCGCCATTTTTGGCCACTGATTAGAGCGGAAGCCGAACTGAGGAGTAAAGGCACTGGCGTGTCGTAGTCGGACAGTGTTGCGTCCGACATGTTGGGCCACTGCAACGCGGCACTTCAGCAGCGCACGTCCGCCGAAGGGCCATGGAGTGTCCGACATCTTTTTCCACTATTTAGAGCGGAAGCAGATCTGAGGAGAAAAGGCAATGGCGTGTAGTAGTAGGGCAGTGTAGAGTCCGATATTTTGGGATATCGCAACACGGCACTACTGTCGTGCACGTGCCGCATTATGGCCGGGGAGTGATCGCCATCTTTGGACACGGATTAGAGCGGAAACCCAACTGAGGAGTAAAGCCACAGGCGTGTCGTAGTCGGGCAGTGTTGCGTCCGACATGTTAGGCCGCGCTACGTGGCGCTACAGCTTACACGTGCCGCTGAAGGGCCATGGAGTGTCCGCCATCTTTTTCCATTAGTTAGATTGGAAGCCGAACTGAGGAGAAAAGGCACTGGCGTGTAGTAGTAGGGCTGTGTAGTATCCTGCCATTTTGGCCACCACTGCTCAGCACTACAGCTGCGGACGTGCCGCAGTAGGGCTATAGACTGTCCGCCATCTTTAGCCACTGATTTAAGCGGAAGCCCAACTGAGGAATAAAGGAACAGGTGTGTCGCAGTAGGGCAGTGTAGAGTCCGCTATTTTGGGGCACCGCAACACGGCACTTCAGCCGCGGACGTGCCGCAGTAGGGCTATGGAATGTCCGCCATCTTTGGTAATGGATAAGAGCGGAAGCTCAACTGAGGAGTAAAGGCACAGGCGTGTCGTAGTAGGGCAGTGTAGAGTCCGCCATTTTAGAGAACCGCAACGCGACACTACAGCCGCGGACGTGACGCAGTAGGGCTATAGACTGTCCGCCATCTTTGGCCATTAATTAGAGCGGAAGCCGAACTGAGGAGTAAAGGCACTGACGTGTAGTAGTAGGGCAGTGTAGAGTCCGATATTTTGGGGCAACGCAACGCGGCAATAAAGCCGCGCACGTGCCGAAGAAGGGCAACGGAGGGTCCGCCATATTTGGCCACAGATTAAAGCGGAAGCGCAACTGAGAACATGTCTTTGGTAGAGTCTAGCAGGACAGTGTTGTGTCCGCCATTTTGGGCCACCGCAACGCGGCCCTACAGCCACGCACGTGCCACAGTTTTGCCGTGGAGTATCCGCCATCTTTGGCCACGGATTGTAGTGGAAGCTTAACTGAGGAGTAAAGGCACGGGCGTATCGTAGTCGGGCAGTGTAGCGTCCGACTTGTTGGGCCACTGCAACGCGGCACTACAGCCGTGCACGTGCCGCAGTAGCTCCGGGGAGCGTTCGCCATCTTTGGAAACTGATTTGAGCTGAATCCCAACTGAGCAGTAAAGGCACTGGCATGTCGTAGTAAGGTAGTGTAGAGTCCGACATTTTGGGCCACTGCAACGTGGCACTACAGCCACGCACGTGCCGCAGAAGGGCCGTGGAGTGTCCGCCATCTTTATCCACTGATTAGAGCGGAATCCCAACTGAGGAGTAAAGGCACTGGCGTGCCGTAGTAAGCCAGTGTAGAGTCCGACATTTTGGGCCACTGCAACGTGGCACTACAGCCACACACGTGCCGCAGTAGGGCAATAGACCGTCCGCCATAGTTAGACACTGATTAGAGCAGAAGCCGAACTGAGGAGTAAAGGCACAGGCGTGTCGTAGTCGGGCAGTGTAGCGTCCGACATGTTGGGCCACCGCAACGCGGCAATAAAGCCACGCACGTGCCGCAGAAGGGCCATGGAGGGTCCGCCATATTTGGCTATAGATTAAAGCGGAAGCGCAACTGAGAACTTAAGTTTATGGTACGGTCTAGTAGGGTAGTGTTGTGTCCACCATTTTGGGCCACCGCAACGCAGCACTACAGCCACGCGCGCGCCGAAGTAGTGCCGGGGAGTGTTCGCCATCTTTGGTCCCGGATAAGAGCGGAAGCCCTGCTGAGGAGTAAAGGCAATGGCGTGTCGTAGTAGGGCAGTGAAGTGTCCGCCATTTTGGGGCACCGCAACGCGGCACTACAGCCGCGGACGTGCCGCAGAAGGTCTATAGACTATTCGCCATCTTTGGCCATTGATTTGAGCGGAAGTCGATTTAAGGAGTAAAGGCACTAACGTGTCGTCTTAGGGCAGTGTAGAGTCCGATATTTTGGGGCAACACTACGTGGCACTTCAGCAGCGCACGTGCCGCTGAAGGGCCAAGGAGTGTCCGCCATCTTTGGCCACTGATTAGAGCGGAAGCCGAACTGTGGAGTAAAGGCACTGGCGTGTCGTAGTCGGGCAGTGTGGAGTACGCCATTTTGGGCCACTGCAACGCGGCACTTTAGCAGCGCACGTGCCGCTGAAGGGCCATGGAGTGTCCGACATCTTTTTCCATTAGTTAGAGTGGAAGCAGAACTGAGGAGAAAAGGCACTGGCGTGTAGTAGTATGGCAGTGTAGTATCCTGTCATTTTGGCCACCACTACGCAGCACTACAGCCGCGCGCTTGCCGCATTCGGGTCAAGAAGGTGCCGCCATATTTGGGAGCTGATTAAAGCGGAAGCGCAATTGAGAACTTAAGTCTTTGGTAGAGTCTAGAAGGGCAGTGCAGTGTCCGCCCTTTTGGGCCACCGCAACGCGGCACTACAGCCACGCACGTGCAGCAGTAGGGCCGTGGAGTGTCCGCCATTTTTGATCATTGATTCGAGCGGAGGCCGAACTGAGGAGTAAAGGCACTGGCGTGTCTTAGTCGGACAGTGTTGCGTCCGACATGTTGGGCCACTGCAACGCGGCACTTCAACAGCGCACGTGCCGCTGAAGGGCCATGGAGTGTCCGACATCTTTTTCCACTATTTAGAGCGGAAGCCGAACTGAGGAGAAAAGGCACTGGCGTGTAGTAGTAGGGCAGTGCTGTGTCCGCCCTTTTGGGCAATCGCAACACGGCACTACAGCCGTGCACGCGCCGAAGTAGGGCTATGGACTGTCCGCCATTTTTTGCCACTAATTAGAGTGGAAGCCGAACTGAAGAGTAAAGGCACAGGCGTGTAGTAGTAGGACAGTGTATAGTCCGATATTTTGGGCCACCGCAACGCGGCACTGCAGCCGTGCACGTGCCGAAATAGAGCCGGGGAGTGTTCGCCATCTTTGGCCACGGATTAGAGCGGAAGCTCAACTGAGGAGAAAAAGCACAGGCGTTTCGTTGTAGGGCAGTGTAGAGTCCATTATTTTGGGGCACCGCAACGCGACACTACAGTCGCGGACGAGCTGCTGTAGGGCTATGGAGTGTCCGCCATCTTTGGCCACTGATTAGAGCGGAAGCTCATCTGAGGAGTAAAGCCACAGGCGTGTCGTTGTAGGGCAGTGTAGAGTCCGCCATTTAGGGGCACCGCAACGTGGCACTACAGCCGCAGACGTGCCGCAGTAGGGCTATAGACTGTCCGCCATCTTTAGCCACTGATTTAAGCGGAAGCCCTACTGAGGAGTAAAGGAACAGGCGTGTCGTAGTAGGGCAGTGTAGAGTCCGATATTTTGGGGCAACGCAACGCGACACTACAGCCGCGCGCTTGCCGCAGTAGGGCCATGGAGGGTCCGCCATATTTGGCCTCTGATTTAAGCGGAAGCGCAACTGAGAACTTAAGTCTTTGGTAGAGTCTAGTAGGGCAGTGTAGTGTCCGCCATTTCGGGCCACCGCAACGCGGCACAACAGCCTATTACGTGCCGCAGTAGGGCCGTGGAGTGTCCTCCATTTTTGGCCACTAATTAGAGCGGAAGCCCTGATGAGGAGTAAAGGCACTGGCGTGTCGTAGTAGGGCAGTGTAGAGTCCTCCATTTTGGGGCAACGCAACGCGACACTACAGCCTCGGACGTGCCGCAGTAGGGCTATAGACTGTCCGCCATCTTTGGCCATTAATTAGAGTGGAAGCCGAACTGAGGAGTAAAGGCACTGACGTGTAGTAGTAGGGCAGTGAAGAGTCCTATATTTTGTTCCACCGGAACGGGGCAATAAAGCCACGCACGTGTCGCAGTAGGGCCGTGGAGTGTTCGCCATCTTTGGCCACTGATTAGAGCGTAAGGCGAACTGTGGAGTAAAGGCACTGGCGTGTCGTAGTCGGGCAGAGTGGAGTACGCCATTTTGGGCCACTACAACGCGGCACTTTAGCAGCGCACTTGCCGCTGAAGGGCCATGGAGTGTCCGACATCTTTTTCCATTAGTTAGAGTGGAAGCAGAACTGAGGAGAAAAGGCACTGGCGTGTAGTAGTAGGGCAGTGTAGTATCCAGTCATTTTGGCCACCACTACGCAGCACTACAGCCGCGCGCTTGCCGCATTCGGGTCAAGAAGGTGCCGCCATATTTGGGAGCTGATTAAAGCGGAAGCGCAATTGAGAACTTAAGTCTTTGGTAGAGTCTAGAAGGGCAGTGCAGTGTCCGCCCTTTTGGGCCACCGCAACGCGGCACTACAGCCACGCACGTGCAGCAGTAGGGCCGTGGAGTGTCCGCCATTTTTGACCATTGATTCGAGCGGAAGCCGAACTGAGGAGTAAAGGCACTGGCGTGTCTTAGTCGGACAGTGTTGCGTCCGACATGTTGGGCCACTGCAACGCGGCACTTCAGCAGCGCACGTGCCGCTGAAGGGCCATGGAGTGTCCGACATCTTTTTCCACTATTTAGAGCGGAAGCCGAACTGAGGAGAAAAGGCACTGGCGTGTAGTAGTAGGGCAGTGCTGTGTCCGCCCTTTTGGGCCATCGCAACACGGCACTACAGCCATGCACGCGCCGAAGTAGGGCTATGGACTGTCCGCCATTTTTTGCCACTAATTAGAGTGGAAGCCGAACTGAAGAGTAAAGGCACAGGCGTGTAGTAGTAGGACAGTGTATAGTCCGATATTTTGGGCCACCGCAACGCGGCACTGCAGCCGTGCACGTGCCGAAATAGGGCCGGGGAGTGTTCGCCATCTTTGGCCACGGATTAGAGCGGAAGCTCAACTGAGGAGAAAAAGCACAGGCGTTTCGTTGTAGGGCAGTGTAGAGTCCATTATTTTGGGGCACCGCAACGCGACACTACAGTCGCGGACGAGCTGCTGTAGGGCTATGGAGTGTCCGCCATCTTTGGCCACTGATTAGAGCGGAAACTCATCTGAGGAGTAAAGCCACAGGCGTGTCGTTGTAGGGCAGTGTAGAGTCCGCCATTTAGGGGCACCGCAACGTGGCACTACAGCCGCAGACGTGCCGCAGTAGGGCTATAGACTGTCCGCCATATTTGGCCTCTGATTTAAGCGGAAGCGCAACTGAGAACTTAAGTCTTTGGTAGAGTCTAGTAGGGCAGTGTAGTGTCCGCCATTTCGGGCCACCGCAACGCGGCACAACAGCCTATTACGTGCCGCAGTAGGGCCGTGGAGTGTCCTCCATTTTTGGCCACTGATTAGAGCGGAAGCCGAACTGAGGAGTAAAGGCACTGGGGCGTGTCGTAGTCGGACAGTGTTGCGTCCGACATGTTGGGCCACTGCAACGCGGCACTTCAGCCGTGCAAGTGCCGCATTAGGGCCGGGGAGTGTTCGCCATATTTGGTCCCGGATAAGAGCGGAAGCCCTGATGAGGAGTAAAGGCACTGGTGTGTCGTAGTAGGGCAGTGTAGAGTCCTCCATTTTGGGGCAACGCAACGCGACACTACAGCCTCGGACGTGCGCAGTAGGGCTATAGACTGTTCGCCATCTTTGGCCATTAATTAGAGCGGAAGCCGAACTGAGGAGTAAAGCCACAGGCGTGTCGTAGTCGGGCAGTGTTGCGTCCGACATGTTAGGCCGCGCTACGCGGCGCTACAGCTTACACGTGCCGCTGAAGGGCCATGGAGTGTCCGCCATCTTTTTCCATTAGTTAGATTGGAAGCCGAACTGAGGAGAAAAGGCACTGGCGTGTAGTAGTAGGGCAGTGTAGTATCCTGCCATTTTGGCCACCACTGCTCAGCACTACAGCTGTGGACGTGCCGCAGTAGGGCTATAGACTGTCCGCCATCTTTAGCCACTGATTTAAGCGGAAGCCCAACTGAGGAATAAAGGAACAGGTGTGTCGCAGTAGGGCAGTGTAGAGTCCGCTATTTTGGGGCACCGCAACACGGCACTTCAGCCGCGGACGTGCCGCAGTAGGGCTATGGAATGTCCGCCTTCTTTGGTAATGGATAAGAGCGGAAGCTCAACTGAGGAGTAAAGGCACAGGCGTGTCGTAGTAGGGCAGTGTAGAGTCCGCCATTTTAGAGAACCGCAACGCGACACTACAGCCGCGGACGTGACGCAGTAGGGCTATAGACTGTCCGCCATCTTTAGCCATTAATTAGAGCGGAAGCCGAACTGAGGAGTAAAGGCACTGACGTGTAGTAGTAGGGCAGTGTAGAGTCCGATGTTTTGGGGCAACGCAACGCGGCAGTAAAGCCGCGCACGTGCCGAAGAAGGGCCACGGAGGGTCCGCCATATTTGGCCACAGATTAAAGCGGAAGCGCAACTGAGAACATGTCTTTCGTAGAGTCTAGCAGGACAGTGTTGTGTCCGCCATTTTGGGCCACCGCAACGCTGCCCTACAGCCACGCACGTGCCACAGTTGGGCCGTGGAGTATCCGCCATCTTTGGCCACGGATTGTAGTGGAAGCTTAACTGAGGAGTAAAGGCACTCGCGTGTCACAGTAAGGCAGTGTAGAGTCCGCCATTTTTGGGCACTGATTAGAGCGGAAGCTCATCTGAGGAGTAAAGCCACAGGCGTGTCGTTGTAGGGCAGTGTAGAGTCCGCCATTTAGGGGCACCGCAACGTGGCACTACAGTCGCGGACGTGCCGCAGTAAGGCTATAGACTGTCCGCCATCTTTAGCCACTGACTAGAGCATAAGCCGAACTGAGGAGTAAAGGCACGGGCGTATCGTAGTCGGGCAGTGTAGCGTCCGACTTGTTGGGCCACTGCAACGCGGCACTACAGCCGTGCACGTGCCGCAGTAGGTCCGGGGAGCGTTCGCCATCTTTGGAAACTGATTTGAGCTGAATCCCAACTGAGCAGTAAAGGCACTGGCATGTCGTAGTAAGGTAGTGTAGAGTCCGACATTTTGGGCCACTGCAACGTGGCACTACAGCCACGCACGTGCCGCAGAAGGGCCGTGGAGTGTCCGCCATCTTTATCCACTGATTAGAGCGGAATCCCAATTGAGGAGTAAAGGCACTGGCGTGCCGTAGTAAGCCAGTGTAGAGTCCGACATTTTGGGCCACTGCAACGTGGCACTACAGCCACGCACGTGCCGCAGAAGGGCCATGGAGGGTCCGCCATATTTGGCTATAGATTAAAGCGGAAGCGCAACTGAGAACTTAAGTTTATGGTACAGTCTAGTAGGGTAGTGTTGTGTCCACCATTTTGGGCCACCGCAACGCAGCACTACTGCCACGCGCGCGCCGAAGTAGTGCCGGGGAGTGTTCGCCATCTTTGGTCCCGGATAAGAGCGGAAGCCCTGCTGAGGAGTAAAGGCACTGGCGTGTCGTAGTAGGGCAGTGTAGAGTCCGCCATTTTGTGGCAACGCAACGCGACACTACAGCCACGGACGTGCCGCAGTAGGGCTATAGACTGTCCGCCATCTTTGGCCATTAATTAGAGCGGAAGCCGAACTGAGGAGAAAATGCACTGGCGTGTAGTAGTAGGGCAGTGTAGTATCCTGTCATTTTGGCCACAGCTACGCAGCACTACAGCCGCGGACGTGCCGCAGTAGGGCTATAGACTGTCCGCCATCTTTAGCCACTGATTTAAGCGGAAGCCCTACTGAGGAGTAAAGGAAATGGCGTGTCGTAGTAGGGCAGTGTAGAGTCCGATATTTTGGGGCAACGCAACGCGACACTACAGCCGCGCGCTTGCCGCAGTAGGGCCATGGAGGGTCCGCCATATTTGGCCTCTGATTTAAGCGGAAGCGCAACTGAGAACTTAAGTCTTTGGTAGAGTCTAGTAGGGCAGTGTAGTGTCCGCCATTTCGGGCCACCGCAACGCGGCACAACAGCCTATTACGTGCCGCAGTAGGGCCGTGGAGTGTCCGCCATTTTTGGCCACTGATTAGAGCGGAAGCCGAACTGAGGAGTAAAGGCACTGGCGTGTCGTAGTCGGACAGTGTTGCGTCCGACATGTTAGGCCACTGCAACGCGGCACTTCAGCAGCGCACGTCCGCCGAAGGGCCATGGAGTGTCCGACTTCGTTTTCCACTATTTAGAGCGGAAGCAGATCTGAGGAGAAAAGGCACTGGCGTGTAGTAGTAGGGCAGTGTAGAGTCCGACATTTTGGGGCACTGCATCGCGGCACTACAGCCGCGGACGTGCTGCAGTAGGGCCATGGAGGGTCCGCTATATTTAACCACTGATTTAAGCGAAAGCCGAACTGAGGAGTAAAGGAACTGGCGTGTCGTAGTAGGGCAGTGAAGTGTCCGCCATTTTGGGCCACCGCAACACGGCACTACAGCCGTAATGTGCCGCATTAGGGCCGGGGAGTGTTCGCCATCTTTGGCCAGGGATTAGAGCGGAAGCCGAACTGAGGAGTAAAGGCACTGACGTGTAGTAGTAGGACAGAGTAGAGTCCGATATTTTGGGGCAACACAACGTGGCACTTCAGCTTACACCTGCCGCAAAAGGGCCATGGAGTGTCCGCCATCTTTTTCCATTAGTTAGATTGGAAGCCGAACTGAGGAGAAAAGGCACTGGCGTGTAGTAGTAGGGCAGTGTAGAGTCCGCTATTTTGGGGCACCGCAACACGGCACTACAGCCGCGGACGTGCCGCAGTAGGGCTATGGAATGTCCGCCATCTTTGGTAACGGATAAGAGCAGAAGCTCAACTGAGGAGTAAAGGCACAGGCGTGTCGTAGTAGGGCAGTGTAGAGTCCGCCATTTTAGGGCACCGCAACGCGACACTACTGCCGCGGACGTGACGCAGAAGGGCTATAGACTGTCCGCCATCTTTGGCCACTAATATGAGCGGAAGCCGAACTGAAGAGTAAAGGCGCTGGCGTGTAGTAGTAGGGCAGTGTATAGTCCGACATTTTGAGCCACCGCACCGCGGCACTACAGTCGCGGACGTGCTGCTGTAGGGCTATGGAGTGTCCGCCATATTAGGCCACTGATTTAAGCGGAAGCGCAACTGAGAACTTAAGTCTCTGGTAGAGTCTAGTAGGGCAGTGTAGAGTCTGACATTTTGGGGCACCGCAACGCGGCACTACAGCCTCGGACATGCCGCAGAAGGTCTATAGACTATTCGCCATCTTTGGCCACTGATTTGAGCGGAAGTTGAATTAAGTTGTAAAGGCACTGACGTGTCGTCGTAGGGCAGTGTAGAGTCCGATATTTTTGGCCATCGCAACATGGCACTACTGCCGTGCACGTGCCGCATTAGGGCCGGGGAGTGTTCATCATCTTTGGACACGGATTAGAGCGGAAGCCCTACTGAGGAGTAAAGCCACAGGCGTGTCGTAGTAGGGCAGTGTAGAGTCCGCCATTTTAGGGCACCGCAACGCGACACTACTGCCGCGGACGTGCCGCAGTAGGGCTATAGACTGTCCGCCATCTTTAGCCACTGATTTAAGCGGAAGCCCAACTGAGGAGTAAAGGAACAGGCGTGTCGCAGTAGGGCAGTGTAGAGTCCGCTATTTTGGGGCACCGCAACACGGCACTACAGCCGCGGACGTGCCGCAGTAGGGCTATGGAATGTCCGCCATCTTTGGAAAACGGATAAGAGCGGAAGCTCAACTGAGGAGTAAAGGCACAGGCGTGTCGTAGTAGGGCAGAGTAGAGTCCGATATTTTGGGCCACCGCAACGTGACACTACAGCCGTGCATGTGCCGCTGTAAGGCTATGGATTGTCCGCCAACTTTGGCCACAAATTAGAGCGGAAGCCGAACTGAAGAGTAAAGACACTTGCGTGTCGTGGTAGGGCAGTGTATAGTCCGACATTTTGGGCCACCGCTCCGCGGCACTACAGTCGCGGACGTGCTGCTGTATGGCCATAGAGTGTCCGCCTTCTTTGGTCACAGATTAGATTGGAAGCCGAAATGAGGAGTGAAGGCACTGGCGTGTAGAAATATGGCAGTGTAGTTTCCTGCCATTTTGGCCACCGCAACGCGGCACTACAGCCGTGCACGTGCAGCAGAAATGCCATAGAGTGTCCGCCTTTTTTGGTCACAGATTAGAGCGGAAGCCGAACTGAGGAGTAAAGGCACAGGCGTGTCGTAGTAGTGCAGTGTAGAGTCCGACATTTTGGGCCACCGCAACGCGGCACTACAGCCGCGGACCTGCCGCACTAGGGCCATAGACTGTTCGCCATCTTTGGCCACGGAGTGGTGCGGAAGCCCAACTTAGGAGTAAAGGCACTGTCGTGTCATAGTTGGGCAGTGCAGAATCCGACATTATGGACTACCGCAAAGCGGCACTACAGCCGCTCAGGTGCCGCAGAAATGCCATAGAGTGTCCGCCTTCTTTGGTCACAGATTAGAGCGGAAGCCGAACTGAGGAGTAAAGGCACAGGCGTGTGGTAGTAGGGCTGGGAAGAGTCCGACATGTTGGTCCACCGAAACGCGGCGCTACAGCCGTGCACGTGCCGCTGAAGGGCCATGGAGTGTCTGCCATCTTTTTCCACTATTTAGAGCGGAAGCCGAACAGAGGAGTAAAGGCACTGGCGTGTAGTAGTTGGGCAGTGCAGTTTCCTGCCATTTTCGCCACTGCAACGCGGCGCTACAGCCGTGCACGTGCGGCATTAGGGGGCGGGAGTATTCGCCATCTTTGGCCACGGATTAGAGCGGAAGCCCAACTAAGGAGTAAAGACACTGGCGAGTCGTAGTAGTACAGTGTAATTTCCTGCCATTTTGGCCCCCGCAACGCGGCTATAAAGCCGCACATGTGCCGCAGTAGGGCCATGGAGGGTCCGCCATATTTGGCCACTGATTAGGGCGGAAGCCGACCTGAGGAGTAAAGGCACTCGCGTGCCGTAGTAGGGCAGTGTAGTTTCCGCCATTATGGCCACTGCAACGCGGCACTACAGCCGCGGACGTGCCGCATTTGAGCTATGGAGTGTCCGCCATCTTTGGCAACGGATTAGAGCGAAAGCCCAACTGAGGAATAAAGGCACTGGTGTGCTGTAGTAGGGCAGTGTAGTTTCCTGCCATTCTGGCCTCCGCAACGCGGCGCTACAGCCGTGCTCGTGCCGCTGAAGGGCCTTGGAGTGTCCGCCATCTTTTTCCACTATTTATAGCGGAAGCCGAACTGAGGAGTAAAGGTACTGGTGTGTCGTAGTAGGGCAGTGTAGAGTCCGACATTTCGGGAAACCGCAACGCGGCACTACAGCATCGCATGTGCCGCAATAGGGCCATTGAGTGTCCGCCTTCTATGGTCACTAATTTGAACGGAAGTCGAACTGAGGAGTAAAGGCTAGGCGTGTAGAAATAGGGCAGTGTAGTTTCCAGCCATTTTGGCCACCGCAACGCGGCTTTACAGCCGTGCACTTGCAGCATTAGAGCTATGGAGTGTCCGCCATCTTTGGCAAATGATAGGGCGGAAGCCGACCTGAGGAATAAAGGCACTCGCGTGTCGTAGTAGGGCAGTGTAGTTTCCACCATTTTGGCCACTGCAACCTGGCACTTCAGCTACGCACAAACCGCAATAGGACCGTGGAGTGTCCGCAATCTTTGGCAACGGATTAGAGCGAAAGCCCAGCTGAGGGGTTAAGGGACTGGCGTGTCGTAGTAGGACAGCGTAGAGTCCGACAATTTGGGCAACCACAACGCGGCACTACAGCCGCGAAAGTGCCGTAGTAGAGTTATGGAGTGACCGCCATCTTTGGCCACTGATTAGAGCGGAAGCCGAACTGTGGAGTAAAGGCACTGGCCTGTTGTAGTCGGAAAGTGTAGAGTCCGACAAGTTGGGCCACCGCAACGCGGTACTACAACCGTGCACGTGCCGCTGATGGGCCATGGAAGTTCCACCATCTTTTTCTACAAATTAGAGCGGATGCCGAACTGAGGAGTAAATTCACTGTCGTGTCGAAGTAGGTCTGTGTAGAGTCCACCATTTTGGTTCACCGCATCCCGGCACTACAGCCGTGCACGTGCCGCTGAAGGGCCATGGAGTGTCCGCCATCTTTTTCCACTTTTAAGAGCGGAAGCCGACCTGAGGAGTAAAGGCACTCGCGTGTCGTAGTAGGGCAGTGTAGTTTCCACCATTTTGGCCACTGCAACGCGGCACTTCAGCTACGCACAAACCGCAATAGGACCGTGGAGTGTCCGCAATCTTTGGCAACGGATTAGAGCGAAAGCCCAACTGAGGGGTTAAGGGACCTGCGTGTCGTAGTAGGACAGCGAAGTGTCCGACAATTTGGGCCACCGCAACAAGGCACTACAGCCGCCGACGTGCCGCATTAGAGCTATGGAATTTCCGCCATCTTTGGTCAATGACTAGAGGGGAAGCGCAATTGAGAGCTTAAGTCTTTGGTAGGGTCATGAAGGGCAGTGTAGTGACCGCTATTTTGGGCCACCACAACGCGGCACTTCAGTTGCGCATGTGCCGCAGTTGGACCATGGAGTGTCCGAAATCTTTGGACAGTGATTAGAGTGGAAGCCCAACTGAGGAGTAAAGGCACTGGCTTGTCGTAGTAGGGCAGCGTAGAGTCTGACATTTTGGGCCACCGCAATGCGGCACTACAACCGCAAACGGGCCGCAGTAGAGCTATGGAGTGTCCGCCATCTTTGGCCACGGATTAGAGCGGAAGCCCAACTAAGGAGTAAAGACACTGGCGAGTCGTAGTAGTACAGTGTAATTTCCTGCCATTTTGGCCCCCGTAACGCGGCTATAAAGCCGCACATGTGCCGCAGTAGGGCCATGGAGGGTCCGCCATATTTGGCCACTGATTAGGGCGGAAGCCGACCTGAGGAGTAAAGGCACAGGCGTGTCGTAGTAGGGCAGTGTAGAGTCCGACATTTTGGGCCACCGCAACGCGGCACTACAGCCGCGGACCTGCCGCACTAGGGCCATAGACTGTTCGCCTTCTTTGGCCACGGAGTGGTGCGGAAGCCCAACTGAGGAGTAAAGGCACTGTCGTGTCGTAGTTGGGCAGTGCAGAATCCGACATTTTGGACTACCGCAAAGCGGCACTACAGCCGCGCACGTGCCGCAGAAATGCCATAGAGTGTCCGCCTTCTTTGGTCACAGATTAGAGCGGAAGCCGAACTGAGGAGTAAAGGAACTGGTGTGTAGAAAAAGAGCAGGGTAGTTTCCTGCCATTTTGGCCACCACAACGCGGCACTACAGCCGTGCACGTGCCGCTGAAGGGCCATGGAGTGTCCGCCGTCTTTTTCCACTATTTAGAGCGGAAGCCGAACAGAGGAGTAAAGGCACTGGTGTGTCGTAGTAGGGCAGCGTAGAGTCTGACATTTTGGGCCACCGCAATGCGGCACTACAACCGCGAACGTGCCGCAGTAGAGCTATGGAGTGTCCGCCATCTTTGGCCACTGATTAGAGCGGAAGCCGAACTGTGGAGTAAAGGCACTGGCGTGTTGTAGTCGGGCAGTGTAGAGTCCACCATTTTGGTTCACCGCAACCCGGCACCACAGCCGAGCATGTGCCGCGGAAAGTCCATGGAGAGTCCGCCATCTTTGGTCACTGATTAGGGCGGAAGCCGACCTGAGGAGTAAAGGCACTCGCGTGTCGTAGTAGGGCAGTGTAATTTCCACCATTTTGGCCACTGCAACGCGGCACTTCAGCTACGCACAAACCGCAATAGGACCGTGGAGTGTCCGCAATCTTTGGCTACGGATTAGAGCGAAAGCCCAATTGAGGGGTTAAGGGACTGGCGTGTCGTAGTAGGACAGCGAAGAGTCTGACAATTTGGCGGACGCAACGTGGCTGTAAAGCCGCACACTTGGCGCAGTAGGGCCATGGAGGCTCCGCCAACTTTGGCCACGGATTAGAGCGGAAGCGAAACTGAGGAGTGAAGGCACAGGCGTGTCGTAGTAGGGCTGTGAAGAGTCCGCCATTTTGGGGCTCCGAATCGCGGAACTACAACCGCAGACGTGCCGCAGAACGGCTATAGACTGTCCGCCATATTTTTCCACTATTTAGAGAGGAAGCCGAACTGAGGAGTAATGGCACTGGCGTGTAGTAGTTGGGCAGTGTAGTTTCCTGCCATTTCCGCCACTGCAACGCGGCACTACAGCAGTGCACGTGCGGCATTAGGGGGCGGTAGTGTTCGCCATCTTTGGCCACGGATTAGAGCGGAAGCCCTACTGAGGAGTAAAGGCACTGGCGTGTCGTAGTAGGGCAGTGTAATTTCCTGCCATTTTGGCCCTCGCAACGCGGCTATAACTCCGCACACGTGCCGAAGAAGGGCCATGGAGGGTCCGCCATATTTGGCCACTGATTAGAGCGGAAGCGCTACTAAGAACTTAAGTCTTTGGTAGGGTCTCGAAGGGCAGTGTAGTGTCCACCATTTTGGGCAATCGCAACTTGGCACATTCAGCCGTGGACGTGCCGCAAAAGGGCTATAGACTGTCCGCCATCTTTGGCTCCTGATTAGAGCGGAAGCAGAACTGTGGAGTAAAAGCACTGGCGTGTTGTAGTCGGGCAGTGTAGCGACCGACAAGTTGGACAACCGCAACGAGGCACTAAAGCCGTGCACGTACCGCAGAAATGCCATAGAGTGTCCGCCATATTTTCCCGCTATTTAGAGCGGAAGCCGAACTGAGGAGTAATGGCACTGGCGTGTAGTAGTTGGGCAGTGTAGTTTCCTGCCATTTTCGCCACTGCAACGCGGCACTACAGCCGTGCACGTGCAGCATTAGGGTCTTGGAGTGTTCGCCATGTTTTAGCCTGGGATTAGAGCGGAAGACCAACTGAGGAGTAAAGGCACTGGCGTGTCGTAGTAGGGCAGTGTAGAGTCCGACATTTTGGGCCACCGCAACGCGGCACTACAGCCGCGGACGTGCCACACTAGGGCTATAGACTGTTCGCCATCTTTGGCCACGGAGTGGAGCGGAAGCCCAACTGAGGAGTAAAGGCACTGTCGTGTCGCAGTTGGGCAGTGCTGAATCCGACAATTTGGGCTACCGCTACGCGGCACTACAGCCGCGCACGTGCCTCAGAAATGCTATAGAGTGTCCGCCTTCTTTGGTCAAAGATTAGAGCGGAAGTCGAACTGAGGAGTAAAGGCACAGGCGTGTGGTAGTAGGGCTGGGAAGAGTCCGACATGTTGGGCCACCGAAATGCGGCACTTCAGCCGCGCGAATGCCGCTGAAGGGCCATGGAAAGTCCGCCATATTTTTCCACTATTTAGAGCGGAAGCCGAACTGAGGAGTAAAGGCACTGGCGTGTAGTAGTTGGGCAGTGTAGTTTCCGGCCATTTTCGCCACTGCAACGCGGCACTACAGCCGTGCACGTGCGGCATTAGGGGCGGTAGTGTTCGCCATCTTTGGCCACGGATTAGAGCGGAAGCCCTACTGAGGAGTAAAGGCACTGGCGTGTCGTAGTAGGGCAGTGTAGTTTCCTGCCATTTTGGCCCCCGCAACGCGGCTATAAAGCCGCACACGTGCCGCAGTAGGGCCATGGAGGGTCCGCCATATTTGGCCACTGATTAGAGCGGAAGCGCTACTGAGAACTTAAGTATTTGGTAGGGTCTCGAAGGGCAGTGTAGTGTCCACCATTTTGGGCAATCGCAACTTGGCACATTCAGCCGTGGACGTGCCGCATTAGAGCTATGGAGTGTCCGCCATCTTTGGTAACGGATAAGAGCAGAAGCTCAACTGAGGTGTAAAGGCACTTTCGTGTCGTAGTAGGGCAGTGTATTTTCCTGCATTTTTGGCCCCCGCAACGCGGCGCTACAGCCGTGCACGTGTCGCTGAAGGGCCATGGAGTGTCCGCCATCTTTTTCCACTATTTAGAGCGGAAGCCGAACAGAGGAGTAATGGAACTGGCGTGTAGAAAAAGGGCAGGGTAGTTTCCCGCCATTTTGGCAACCACAACGCGGCACTACAGCCGTGCACGTGCCGCATTAGAGCCTTGGAGTGTTCGCCATTTTTTGGCCACGGATTAGAGCGGAAGACCAACTGAGGAATAAAGGCACTTTCGTGTCGTAGTAGGGCAGTGTATTTTCCTGCATTTTTGGCCCCCGCAACGCTGCGCTACACCCGTGCACGTGCCGCTGAAGGGCCATGGAGTGTCCGCCATCTTTTCCCACTATTTAGAGCGGAAGCCGAACAAAGGAGTAAAGGCACTGGTGTGTCGTAGTAGGGCAGTGTAGAGTCCGACAATTTGGGCCACCGTAACGCGGCACTACAGAAGAGCATGTGCCGCAATAGGGCCATAGAGTGTCCGCCTTCTTTGTTCACTAATTTGAGCGGAAGTCGAACTGAGGAGTAAAGGCACTGGCGAGTAGAAATAGGGCAGTGTAGTTTCCTGCCATTTTGGCCACCGCAACGCGGAAATACAGCGGTGCAAGTGCAGCATTAGGACCATGGAGTGTCCGCAATCTTTGGCTACGGATTAGAGCGGAAACCCATCAGAGGGGTAAAGGGTCTGGCGTGTCGTAGTAGGGCAGCGTAGAGTCCGACAATTTGGGCTACCGCAACACGGCACTACAGCCGCGAACGTGCCGCAGTAGAGCTATGGAGTGTCCGCCATCTTTGACCACGGATTAGAGCGGAAGCGCAACCGAGAACTTAAGTCTTTGGTAGGGTCTTGTAGTTCAGTGTAGTGTCCGCTATTTGGGGAAACCACAACGCGGCACTACAGCCACGCACGTGGTGCACTAGGACCATGGAGTGTTCGCCATTTTTTGGCCACGGATTAGAGCGGAAGTCCAACTGAGGAGTAAAGTCACTGGCGTGTCGTAGTTGGGCAGTGTAGAGTCCGACATTTTGGACACCGCAATGCGGCACTACAGCCGCGGACGTGCCGCACTAGGGCTATAAACTGTTCGCCATCTTTGGCCACTGATTAGAGCTGAAGCCCAACTGTGGAGTAAAGGCACTGGCGTTTTGTAGTCGGACTGTGTAGCGTCCAACAAGTTGGGCCACCTCAACGCGGCACTACAGCCGTGCACGTGCCGCTGAAGGGCCATAGAGTGTCCGCCTTCTTTGGTCACTAAAGAGAGCGGAGGCAGAACTGAGGAGTAAATGCACTGGTGTGTAGAAATAGGGCAAAGTAGTTTCCTGCCAATTTGGCCACCGCAACGCGGCACTACAGCCGTGCACGTGCGGCATTAGGGGGCGTTAGTGTTCGCCATCTTTGGCCACGGATTAGAGCGGAAGCCCTACTGAGGAGTAAAGGCACTGGCGTGTCGTAGTAGGGCAGTGTAGTTTCCTGCCATTTTGGCCCCCGCAACGCGGCTATAAAGCCGCACACGTGCCGCAGTAGGGCCATGGAGGGTCCGCCATATTTGGCCACTGATTAGAGCGGAAGCGCTACTGAGAACTTAAGTATTTGGTAGGGTCTCGAAGGGCAGTGTAGTGTCCACCATTTTGGGCAATCGCAACTTGGCACATTCAGCCGTGGACGTGCCGCATTAGAGCTATGGAGTGTCCGCCATCTTTGGTAACGGATAAGAGCAGAAGCTCAACTGAGGTGTAAAGGCACTTTCGTGTCGTAGTAGGGCAGTGTATTTTCCTGCATTTTTGGCCCCCGCAACGCGGCGCTACAGCCGTGCACGTGTCGCTGAAGGGCCATGGAGTGTCCGCCATCTTTTTCCACTATTTAGAGCGGAAGCCGAACAGAGGAGTAATGGAACTGGCGTGTAGAAAAAGGGCAGGGTAGTTTCCCGCCATTTTGGCAACCACAACGCGGCACTACAGCCGTGCACGTGCCGCATTAGAGCCTTGGAGTGTTCGCCATTTTTTGGCCACGGATTAGAGCGGAAGACCAACTGAGGAATAAAGGCACTTTCGTGTCGTAGTAGGGCAGTGTATTTTCCTGCATTTTTGGCCCCCGCAACGCTGCGCTACACCCGTGCACGTGCCGCTGAAGGGCCATGGAGTGTCCGCCATCTTTTCCCACTATTTAGAGCGGAAGCCGAACAAAGGAGTAAAGGCACTGGTGTGTCGTAGTAGGGCAGTGTAGAGTCCGACAATTTGGGCCACCGTAACGCGGCACTACAGAAGAGCATGTGCCGCAATAGGGCCATAGAGTGTCCGCCTTCTTTGTTCACTAATTTGAGCGGAAGTCGAACTGAGGAGTAAAGGCACTGGCGAGTAGAAATAGGGCAGTGTAGTTTCCTGCCATTTTGGCCACCGCAACGCGGAAATACAGCGGTGCAAGTGCAGCATTAGGACCATGGAGTGTCCGCAATCTTTGGCTACGGATTAGAGCGGAAACCCATCAGAGGGGTAAAGGGACTGGCGTGTCGTAGTAGGGCAGCGTAGAGTCCGACAATTTGGGCTACCGCAACACGGCACTACAGCCGCGAACGTGCCGCAGTAGAGCTATGGAGTGTCCGCCATCTTTGACCACGGATTAGAGCGGAAGCGCAACCGAGAACTTAAGTCTTTGGTAGGGTCTTGTAGTTCAGTGTAGTGTCCGCTATTTGGGGAAACCACAACGCGGCACTACAGCCACGCACGTGGTGCACTAGGACCATGGAGTGTTCGCCATTTTTTGGCCACGGATTAGAGCGGAAGTCCAACTGAGGAGTAAAGTCACTGGCGTGTCGTAGTTGGGCAGTGTAGAGTCCGACATTTTGGACACCGCAATGCGGCACTACAGCCGCGGACGTGCCGCACTAGGGCTATAAACTGTTCGCCATCTTTGGCCACTGATTAGAGCTGAAGCCCAACTGTGGAGTAAAGGCACTGGCGTTTTGTAGTCGGACTGTGTAGCGTCCAACAAGTTGGGCCACCTCAACGCGGCACTACAGCCGTGCACGTGCCGCTGAAGGGCCATAGAGTGTCCGCCTTCTTTGGTCACTAAAGAGAGCGGAGGCAGAACTGAGGAGTAAATGCACTGGTGTGTAGAAATAGGGCAAAGTAGTTTCCTGCCAATTTGGCCACCGCAACGCGGCACTACAGCCGTGCACGTGCAGCATTAGGGCCTAGGAGAGTTCGCCATTTTTTAGCCTGGGATTAGAGCGGAAGCCCAACTGAGGAGTAAAGGCACTGGCGTGTCGTAGTAGGGCAGTGTAGAGTCTGACATTTTGGGCCACCGCAACGCGGCACTACAGCCGCGGGCGTGCCGCTCTAGGGCTATAGACTTTTCGCCATCTTTGGCCACGGAGTGGAGCGGAAGCCCAACTGAGGAGTAAAGGCACTGGCGTGTCGTAGTAGGGCAGTGCAGAATCCGACATTTTGGGCTACCGCAACGTTGCACTACAGCCGCGCACGTACCGCAGTATTGCCATAGAGTGTCCGCCTTCTTTCGTCACAGATTAGAGTGGAAGCCGAACTGAGGAGTAAAGGCACCGGCGTGTGGTAGTAGGGCTGGGAAGCGTCCGACATGTTGGTCCGCCGAAACGCGGCACTACAGCCGTGCGAGAGCCGCTGAAGGACCATGGAGTGTCCGCCATATATTTCCACTATTTAGAGCGGAAGCCGAACTGAGGAGTAAAGGCACCGGCGTGTGGTAGTAGGGCTGGGAAGAGTCCGACATGTTGGGCCACCGAAACGCGGCACTATAGCCGCGCATGTGCCGCAATAGGGCCATGAGTGTCCGCCTTCCTTGGTCACTAATTAGAGCGGAAGCCGAACTGAGGAGTAAAGGCACTGGTGTGTAGAAATAGGGCAGTGTAGTTTCCTGCCATTTTGGCCACCGCAACGCGGCACTACAGCCGTGCACGTGCCGCAGAAATGCCATAGAGTGTCCGCCATATTTTTCCACTATTTAGAGCGGAAGCCGAACTGAGGAGTAATGGCACTGGCTGTAATAGTTGGGCAGTGTAGTTTCCTGCCATTTTCGCCTCTGCAACGCGGCACTACAGCCATGCACGTGCAGCATTAGGGCCTTGGAGTGTTCGCCATTTTTTAGCCTGGGATTAGAGCGGAAGACCAACTGAGGAGTAAAGGCACTGGCGTGTCGTAGTAGGGCAGTGTAGAGTCCGACATTTTGGGCCACTGCAACGCGGCAGTACAGCCGCGGACGTGCCACACTAGGGCTATAGACTGTTCGCCATCTTTGGCCACGGAGTGGAGCGGAAGCCCAACTGAGGAGTAAAGGCACAGTCGTGTCGTAGTCGGGCATTGCAGAATCCGTCAATTTGAGCTACATCAACGCGGCACTACAGCCGCGCACGTGCCGCAGAAATGCCATAGAGTGTCCGCCTTCTTTGGTCACAGATTAGAGCGGAAGCCGAACTGAGGAGTAAGGGCACAGGCGTGTGGTAGTAGGGCTGGGAAGAGTCCGACATGTTGGGCCACCGAAACGCGGCTCTACAGCCGCGCGAGTGCCGCTGAAGGGCCATGGAGTGTCCGCCATCTTTTTCCACTATTTAGAGCGGAAGCCGAACTGAGGAGTAAAGGCAGTGGCGTGTAGTAGTTGGGCAGTGTAGTTTCCTGCCATTTTCGCCACTGCAACGCGGCACTACAGCCGTGCACGTGCGGCATTAGGGGGCGGTAGTGTTCGCCATCTTTGGCCACGGATTAGAGCGGAAGCCCAACTGAGGAGTAAAGGCACTGGCGTGTCGTAGTAGGGCAGTGTAATTTCCTGCCATTTTGGCCCCCGCAACGCGGCTATAAAGCCGCACACGTGCCGCAGTAGGGCCATGGAGGGTCCGCCATATTTGGCCACTGTTTAGAGCGGAAGCGCTACTGAGAACTTAAGTCTTTGGTAGGGTCTAGAAGGGCAGTGTAGTGTCCACCATTTTGGGCAATCGCAACTTGGCACATTCAGTCGTGGACCTGCCGCAGAAGGGCTATAGACTGTCCGCCATCTTTGACTCCTGATTAGAGCGGAAGCAGAACTGTGGAGTAAAGGCACTGGCGTGTTGTAGTCAGGCAGTGTAGCGACCGAAAAGTTGTGCCACCGCAACGCGGCACTTCAGTCGTGCACGTGCCGCAGAAGGGCCACAGAGAGTCCGCCATCTTTGGTCACTGATTAGGGCGGAAGCCGACCTGAGGATTAAAGGCACTCGCGTGTCGTAGTAGGGCAGTGTAAGTTCTTGCCATTTTGGCCCCCGCAACGCAGCTATAAAGCCGCACACGTGTCGCAGTAGGGCCATGGAGGGTCCGCAATCTTTGGCAAAGGATAAGAGCGGAAGCCCAACTGAGGGGTTATGGGACTGGCGTTTAGTAGTAGGACAGCGATGAGTTCGACAATTTGGGCAACCGCAACGCGGCACTACAGCCGCGGACGTGCCGCATTAGAGCTATGGAGTGTCCGCCATCTTTGGCCAATGCTTAGTGTGGAAGCGCAATTGAGAACTTATGTCTTTGGTAGGGTCATGTAGGGCGGTGAAGTGTCCGCTATTTTGGGCCACCACAACGCGGCACTACAGTTGCGCATGTGCCGCAGTTGGACCATGGAGTGTCCGAAATCTTTGACCAGTGATTAGAGTGGAAGCCCAACTGAGGTGTAAAGTCAATGGCTTGTCGTTGTAGGGCAGTGTAGTTTCCTGCCATTTTGGCCACCACAACGCAGCACTACAGCCGTGCACTTGCCGCATTAGGGCCTTGGAGTGTTCGCCATTTTTTGGCCACGGATTAGAGCGGAAGCCCAACTGAGGAATAAAGGCACTTTCGTGTCGTAGTAGGGCAGTGTAGTTTCCTGCCATTTTGGCCCCCGCAACGCGGCGCTACAGCCGTGCACGTGCCACTGAAGGGCCATGGAGTGTCCGCCTTCTTTTTCCACTATTTAGAGCAGAAGCCGAACAGAGGAGTAAAGGCACTGGTGTGTCGTAGTAGGGCAGTGTAGAGTCCGACAATTTAGGCCACCGCAACGCGACACTACAGCCGCGCATGTGCCGCAATAGGGCCATAGAGTGTCCGCCTTCTTTGTTCACTAATTTGAGCGGAAGTCGAACTGAGGAGTAAAGGCACTGGCGTGTAGAAATAGGGCAGTGTAGTTTCCTGCCATTTTGGCCACCGCAACGCGGTAATACAGCCGTGCACGTGCAGCATTAGGACCGTGGAGTGTCCGCAATCCTTGGCTACGGATTAGAGCGGAAACCCAACAGAGGGGTAAAGGGACTGGCGTGTCGTAGTAGGGCAGTGTAGCGACTGAAAAGTTAGGCCACCGCAACGCGGCAATACAGTCGTGCACGTGCCGCAGAAGGGCCACGGAGAGTCCGCCATCTTTGGTCACTGATTAGGGCGGAAGCCGACCTGAGGAGTAAAGGCATTCGCGTGTCGTAGTAGGGGAGTGTAATTTTCTGTCATTTTGGCCCCCGCAACGCAGCTATAAAGCCGCACACGTGCCGCAGTAGGGCCATGGAGGGTCCGCAGTCTTTGGCAACGGATAAGAGCGGAAGCCCAACTGAGGGGTTATGGGACTGGCGTTTAGTAGAAGGACAGCGATGAGTTCGACAATTTGGGCAACCGCAACGCGGCACTACAGCCGCGGACGTGCCGCATTAGAACTATGGAGTGTCCGCCATCTTTGGCCAATGCTTAGTGTGGAAGCGCAATTGAGAACTTATGTCTTTGGTAGGGTCATGTAGGGCGGTGTAGTGTCCGCTATTTTGGGCCACCACAACGCGGCACTACAGTTGCGCATGTGCCGCAGTTGGACCATGGAGTGTCCGAAATCTTTGGCCAGTGATTAGAGTGGAAGCCCAACTGAGGTGTAAAGGCACTGGCTTTTCGTTGTAGGGCAGTGTAGTTTCCTGCCATTTTCGCCACCACAACGCGGCACTACAGCCGTGCACGTGCCGCATTAGGGCCTTGGAGTGTTCGCCATTTTTTGGCCACGGATTAGAGCGGAAGCCCAACTGAGGAATAAAGGCACTTTCGTGTCGTAGTAGGGCAGTGTAGTTTCCTGCCATTTTGGCAACCGCAACGCGGCGCTACAGCCATGCACGTGCCGCTGAAGGGCCATGGAGTGTCCGCCATCTTTTTCCACTATTTAGAGCGGAAGCCGAACTGAGGAGTAAAGGCACTGGTGTGTAGTAGTTGGGCAGTGTAGTTTCCTGCCATTTTCGCCACTGCAACGCGGCACTACAGCCGTGCAGGTGCGGCATTAGGGGGCGGTAGTGTTCGCCATCTTTGGCCACGGATTAGAGCGGAAACCCAACTGAGGAGTAAAGGCACTGGCGTGTCGTAGTAGGGCAGTGTAATTTCCTGCCATTTTGGCCCCCGCAACGCGGCTATAAAGCCGCACACGTGCCGCAGTAGGGCCATGGAGGGTCCGCCATATTTGGCCACTGTTTAGAGCGGAAGCGCTACTGAGAACTTAAGTCTTTGGTAGGGTCTAGAAGGGCAGTGTAGTGTCCACCATTTTGGGCAATCGCAACTTGGCACATTCAGCCGTGGACCTGCCGCAGAAGGGCTATAGACTGTCCGCCATCTTTGACTCCTGATTAGAGCGGAAGCAGAACTGTGGAGTAAAGGCACTGGCGTGTTGTAGTCAGGCAGTGTAGCGACCGAAAAGTTGTGCCACCGCAACGCGGCACTTCAGTCGTGCACGTGCCGCAGAAGGGCCACAGAGAGTCCGCCATCTTTGGTCACTGATTAGGGCGGAAGCCGACCTGAGGATTAAAGGCACTCGCGTGTCGTAGTAGGGCAGTGTAAGTTCTTGCCATTTTGGCCCCCGCAACGCAGCTATAAAGCCGCACACGTGCCGCAGTAGGGCCATGGAGGGTCCGCAATCTTTGGCAAAGGATAAGAGCGGAAGCCCAACTGAGGGGTTATGGGACTGGCGTTTAGTAGTAGGACAGCGATGAGTTCGACAATTTGGGCAACCGCAACGCGGCACTACAGCCGCGGACGTGCCGCATTAGAGTTATGGAGTGTCCGCCATCTTTGGCCAATGCTTAGTGTGGAAGCGCAATTGAGAACTTATGTCTTTGGTAGGGTCATGTAGGGCGGTGAAGTGTCCGCTATTTTGGGCCACCACAACGCGGCACTACAGTTGCGCATGTGCCGCAGTTGGACCATGGAGTGTCCGAAATCTTTGACCAGTGATTAGAGTGGAAGCCCAACTGAGGTGTAAAGTCAATGGCTTGTCGTTGTAGGGCAGTGTAGTTTCCTGCCATTTTGGCCACCACAACGCGGCACTACAGCCGTGCACTTGCCGCATTAGGGCCTTGGAGTGTTCGCCATTTTTTGGCCACGGATTAGAGCGGAAGCCCAACTGAGGAATAAAGGCACTTTCGTGTCGTAGTAGGGCAGTGTAGTTTCCTGCCATTTTGGCCCCCGCAACGCGGCGCTACAGCCGTGCACGTGCCACTGAAGGGCCATGGAGTGTCCGCCATCTTTTTCCACTATTTAGAGCGGAAGCCGAACAGAGGAGTAAAGGCACTGGTGTGTCGTAGTAGGGCAGTGTAGAGTCCGACAATTTAGGCCACCGCAACGCGACACTACAGCCGCGCATGTACCGCAATAGGACCATAGAGTGTCCGCCTTCTTTGTTCACTAATTAGAGCGGAAGCCGAACTGAGGAGTAAAGGCACTGGCGTGTAGAAATAGGGCAGTGTAGTTTCCTGCCATTTTGGCCACCGCAACGCGGTAATACAGCCGTGCACGTGCAGCATTAGGACCGTGGAGTGTCCGCAATCCTTGGCTACGGATTAGAGCGGAAACCCAACAGAGGGGTAAAGGGACTGGCGTGTCGTAGTAGGGCAGTGTAGCGACTGAAAAGTTAGGCCACCGCAACGCGGCAATACAGTCGTGCACGTGCCGCAGAAGGGCCACGGAGAGTCCGCCATCTTTGGTCACTGATTAGGGCGGAAGCCGACCTGAGGAGTAAAGGCATTCGCGTGTCGTAGTAGGGGTGTGTAATTTCCTGTCAATTTGGCCCCCGCAACGCAGCTATAAAGCCGCACACGTGCCGCAGTAGGGCCATGGAGGGTCCGCAGTCTTTGGCAACGGATAAGAGCGGAAGCCCAACTGAGGGGTTATGGGACTGGCGTTTAGTAGAAGGACAGCGATGAGTTCGACAATTTGGGCAACCGCAACGCGGCACTACAGCCGCGGACGTGCCGCATTAGAGCTATGGAGTGTCCGCCATCTTTGGCCAATGCTTAGTGTGGAAGCGCAATTGAGAACTTATGTCTTTGGTAGGGTCATGTAGGGCGGTGTAGTGTCCGCTATTTTGGGCCACCACAACGCGGCACTACAGTTGCGCATGTGCCGCAGTTGGACCATGGAGTGTCCGAAATCTTTGGCCAGTGATTAGAGTGGAAGCCCAACTGAGGTGTAAAGGCACTGGCTTTTCGTTGTAGGGCAGTGTAGTTTCCTGCCATTTTAGCCACCACAACGCGGCACTACAGCCGTGCACGTGCCGCATTAGGGCCTTGGAGTGTTCGCCATTTTTTGGCCACGGATTAGAGCGGAAGCCCAACTGAGGAATAAAGGCACTTTCGTGTCGTAGTAGGGCAGTGTAGTTTCCTGCCATTTTGGCCACCGCAATGCGGCGCTACAGCCATGCACGTGCCGCTGAAGGGCCATGGAGTGTCCGCCATCTTTTTCCACTATTTAGAGCGGAAGCCGAACTGAGGAGTAAAGGCACTGGTGTGTAGTAGTTGGGCAGTGTAGTTTCCTGCCATTTTCGCCACTGCAACGCGGCACTACAGCCGCGCACGTGCGGCATTAGGGGGCGGTAGTGTTCGCCATCTTTGGCCACGGATTAGAGCGGAAGCCCAACTGAGGAGTAAAGGCACTGGCGTGTCGTAGTAGGGCAGTGTAATTTCCTGCCATTTTGGCCCCCGCAACGCGGCTATAAAGCCGCACACGTGCCGCAGTAGGGCCATGGAGGGTCCGCCATATTTGGCCACTGTTTAGAGCGGAAGCGCTACTGAGAACTTAAGTCTTTGGTAGGGTCTAGAAGGGCAGTGTAGTGTCCACCATTTTGGGCAATCGCAACTTGGCACATTCAGCCGTGGACCTGCCGCAGAAGGGCTATAGACTGTCCGCCATCTTTGACTCCTGATTAGAGCGGAAGCAGAACTGTGGAGTAAAGGCACTGGCGTGTTGTAGTCAGGCAGTGTAGCGACCGAAAAGTTGTGCCACCGCAACGCGGCACTTCAGTCGTGCACGTGCCGCAGAAGGGCCACAGAGAGTCCGCCATCTTTGGTCACTGATTAGGGCGGAAGCCGACCTGAGGATTAAAGGCACTTTCGTGTCGTAGTAGGGCAGTGTAGTTTCCTGCCATTTTGGCCCCCGCAACGCGGCGCTACAGCCGTGCACGTGCCACTGAAGGGCCATGGAGTGTCCGCCATCTTTTTCCACTATTTAGAGCGGAAGCCGAACAGAGGAGTAAAGGCACTGGTGTGTCGTAGTAGGGCAGTGTAGAGTCCGACAATTTAGGCCACCGCAACGCGACACTACAGCCGCGCATGTACCGCAATAGGACCATAGAGTGTCCGCCTTCTTTGTTCACTAATTTGAGCGGAAGTCGAACTGAGGAGTAAAGGCACTGGCGTGTAGAAATAGGGCAGTGTAGTTTCCTGCCATTTTGGCCACCGCAACGCGGTAATACAGCCGTGCACGTGCAGCATTAGGACCGTGGAGTGTCCGCAATCCTTGGCTACGGATTAGAGCGGAATCCCAACAGAGGGGTAAAGGGACTGGCGTGTCGTAGTAGGGCAGTGTAGCGACTGAAAAGTTAGGCCACCGCAACGCGGCAATACAGTCGTGCACGTGCCGCAGAAGGGCCACGGAGAGTCCGCCATCTTTGGTCACTGATTAGGGCGGAAGCCGACCTGAGGAGTAAAGGCATTCGCGTGTCGTAGTAGGGGTGTGTAATTTCCTGTCAATTTGGCCCCCGCAACGCAGCTATAAAGCCGCACACGTGCCGCAGTAGGGCCATGGAGGGTCCGCAGTCTTTGGCAACGGATAAGAGCGGAAGCCCAACTGAGGGGTTATGGGACTGGCGTTTAGTAGAAGGACAGCGATGAGTTCGACAATTTGGGCAACCGCAACGCGGCACTACAGCCGCGGACGTGCCGCATTAGAGCTATGGAGTGTCCGCCATCTTTGGCCAATGCTTAGTGTGGAAGCGCAATTGAGAACTTATGTCTTTGGTAGGGTCATGTAGGGCGGTGTAGTGTCCGCTATTTTGGGCCACCACAACGCGGCACTACAGTTGCGCATGTGCCGCAGTTGGACCATGGAGTGTCCGAAATCTTTGGCCAGTGATTAGAGTGGAAGCCCAACTGAGGTGTAAAGGCACTGGCTTTTCGTTGTAGGGCAGTGTAGTTTCCTGCCATTTTAGCCACCACAACGCGGCACTACAGCCGTGCACGTGCCGCATTAGGGCCTTGGAGTGTTCGCCATTTTTTGGCCACGGATTAGAGCGGAAGCCCAACTGAGGAATAAAGGCACTTTCGTGTCGTAGTAGGGCAGTGTAGTTTCCTGCCATTTTGGCCACCGCAATGCGGCGCTACAGCCATGCACGTGCCGCTGAAGGGCCATGGAGTGTCCGCCATCTTTTTCCACTATTTAGAGCGGAAGCCGAACTGAGGAGTAAAGGCACTGGTGTGTAGTAGTTGGGCAGTGTAGTTTCCTGCCATTTTCGCCACTGCAACGCGGCACTACAGCCGCGCACGTGCGGCATTAGGGGGCGGTAGTGTTCGCCATCTTTGGCCACGGATTAGAGCGGAAGCCCAACTGAGGAGTAAAGGCACTGGCGTGTCGTAGTAGGGCAGTGTAATTTCCTGCCATTTTGGCCCCCGCAACGCGGCTATAAAGCCGCACACGTGCCGCAGTAGGGCCATGGAGAGTCCGCCATATTTGGCCACTGTTTAGAGCGGAAGCGCTACTGAGAACTTAAGTCTTTGGTAGGGTCTAGAAGGGCAGTGTAGTGTCCACCATTTTGGGCAATCGCAACTTGGCACATTCAGCCGTGGACCTGCCGCAGAAGGGCTATAGACTGTCCGCCATCTTTGACTCCTGATTAGAGCGGAAGCAGAACTGTGGAGTAAAGGCACTGGCGTGTTGTAGTCAGGCAGTGTAGCGACCGAAAAGTTGTGCCACCGCAACGCGGCACTTCAGTCGTGCACGTGCCGCAGAAGGGCCACAGAGAGTCCGCCATCTTTGGTCACTGATTAGGGCGGAAGCCGACCTGAGGATTAAAGGCACTCGCGTGTCGTAGTAGGGCAGTGTAAGTTCTTGCCATTTTGGCCCCCGCAACGCAGCTATAAAGCCGCACACGTGCCGCAGTAGGGCCATGGAGGGTCCGCAATCTTTGGCAAAGGATAAGAGCGGAAGCCCAACTGAGGTGTTATGGGACTGGCGTTTAGTAGTAGGACAGCGATGAGTTCGACAATTTGGGCAACCGCAACGCGGCACTACAGCCGCGGACGTGCCGCATTAGAGCTATGGAGTGTCCGCCATCTTTGGCCAATGCTTAGTGTGGAAGCGCAATTGAGAACTTATGTCTTTGGTAGGGTCATGTAGGGCGGTGAAGTGTCCGCTATTTTGGGCCACCACAACGCGGCACTACAGTTGCGCATGTGCCGCAGTTGGACCATGGAGTGTCCGAAATCTTTGACCAGTGATTAGAGTGGAAGCCCAACTGAGGTGTAAAGTCAATGGCTTGTCGTTGTAGGGCAGTGTAGTTTCCTGCCATTTTGGCCACCACAACGCGGCACTACAGCCGTGCACTTGCCGCATTAGGGCCTTGGAGTGTTCGCCATTTTTTGGCCTCGGATTAGAGCGGAAGCCCAACTGAGGAATAAAGGCACTTTCGTGTCGTAGTAGGGCAGTGTAGTTTCCTGCCATTTTGGCCCCCGCAACGCGGCGCTACAGCCGTGCACGTGCCACTGAAGGGCCATGGAGTGTCCGCCATCTTTTTCCACTATTTAGAGCGGAAGCCGAACAGAGGAGTAAAGGCACTGGTGTGTCGTAGTTGGGCAGTGTAGAGTCCGACAATTTAGGCCACCGCAACGCGACACTACAGCCGCGCATGTGCCGCAATAGGGCCATAGAGTGTCCGCCTTCTTTGTTCACTAATTTGAGCGGAAGTCGAACTGAGGAGTAAAGGCACTGGCGTGTAGAAATAGGGCAGTGTAGTTTCCTGCCATTTTGGCCACCGCAACGCGGTAATAAAGCCGTGCACGTGCAGCATTAGGACCGTGGAGTGTCCCCAATCCTTGGCTACGGATTAGAGCGGAAACCCAACAGAGGGGTAAAGGGACTGGCGTGTCGTAGTAGGGCAGTGTAGCGACTGAAAAGTTAGGCCACCGCAACGCGGCAATACAGTCGTGCACGTGCCGCAGAAGGGCCACGGAGAGTCCGCCATCTTTGGTCACTGATTAGGGCGGAAGCCGACCTGAGGAGTAAAGGCATTCGCGTGTCGTAGTAGGGGAGTGTAATTTCCTGTCATTTTGGCCCCCGCAACGCAGCTATAAAGCCACACACGTGCCGCAGTAGGGCCATGGAGGGTCCGCAGTCTTTGGCAACGGATAAGAGCGGAAGCCCAACTGAGGGGTTATGGGACTGGCGTTTAGTAGAAGGACAGCGATGAGTTCGACAATTTGGGCAACCGCAACGCGGCACTACAGCCGCGGACGTGCCGCATTAGAGCTATGGAGTGTCCGCCATCTTTGGCCAATGCTTAGTGTGGAAGCGCAATTGAGAACTTATGTCTTTGGTAGGGTCATGTAGGGCGGTGTAGTGTCCGCTATTTTGGGCCACCACAACGCGGCACTACAGTTGCGCATGTGCCGCAGTTGGACCATGGAGTGTCCGAAATCTTTGGCCAGTGATTAGAGTGGAAGCCCAACTGAGGTGTAAAGGCACTGGCTTTTCGTTGTAGGGCAGTGTAGTTTCCTGCCATTTTAGCCACCACAACGCGGCACTACAGCCGTGCACGTGCCGCATTAGGGCCTTGGAGTGTTCGCCATTTTTTGGCCACGGATTAGAGCGGAAGCCCAACTGAGGAATAAAGGCACTTTCGTGTCGTAGTAGGGCAGTGTAGTTTCCTGCCATTTTGGCAACCGCAACGCGGCGCTACAGCCATGCACGTGCCGCTGAAGGGCCATGGAGTGTCCGCCATCTTTTTCCACTATTTAGAGCGGAAGCCGAACTGAGGAGTAAAGGCACTGGCGTGTCGTAGTAGGGCAGTGTAATTTCCTGCCATTTTGGCCCCCGCAACGCGGCTATAAAGCCGCACACGTGCCGCAGTAGGGCCATGGAGGGTCCGCCATATTTGGCCACTGTTTAGAGCGGAAGCGCTACTGAGAACTTAACTCTTTGGTAGGGTCTTGTAGGGCAGTGTAGAGTCCCACATTTTGGACCCCGCATTGTGGCACTACAGCCGCTGACGTGCCACACTGGGGCTATAGACTGTTCGCCATCTTTGGCCACTATTTAGAGCGGAATCCGAGCTGAGGAGTAAAGACACTGGCGTGCAGTAGTAGGGCAGTGTAGTTTCCTGCCATTTTCGATACTGCAACACGGCACTACAGCCGTGCACGTGCCGCATTAGGGAGCGGGAGTTTTCGCCATCTTTGGCCACGGATTAGAGCGGTAGCCCAACTGAGGAGTAACGGCTCTGGCGTGTCGTAGTTGGGCAGTGTAGCTTCCTGACATTTTGGCCTACGCAACGTGGCTATAAAGCCGCACACGTGGCGCAGTAGGGCTATAAAGTGTCCGCCTTCCTTGGACACTAATTACAGCGGAAGCCGAACTGAGGAGTAAAGGCACTGGTGTGTAAAAATAGGGCAGTGTAGTTTCCTGCCATTTTGGCCACCGCAACGCAGCACTACAGCCGTGCACGTGCCGCAGAAATGCCATAGAGTATCTGCCTTCTTTGGTCACAGATTAGACCGAAAGCCGAACTGAGGAGTAAAGGCACAGGCGTGTCGTAGTAGGGCTGTGTAGAGTCCGACATTTTGGGCCACCGCAACGCGGCACTACAGCCGCGGACCTGCTGCTCTAGGGCCATAGACTGTTCGCCATCTTTGGCCACGGAGTGGTGCGGAAGCCCAACTGAGGGGTAAAGGCACTGTCGTGCCGTAGTTCGGCAGTGCAGAATCCGACATTTTGGACTACCGCAAAGCGGCACTACAGCCGCGCACGTGCCGCAGAAATGCCTTAGAGTGTCCGCCTTCTTTCGTCAAAGATTAGAGCGGAAGCCGAACTGAGGAGTAAAGGCACCGGCGTGTGGTAGTAGGGCAGGGAAGAGTCCGACATGTTGGTCCACCGAAACGCGGCACTACAGCCGTGCGAGTGCCGCTGAAGGGCCATGGAGTGTCCGCCATATTTGGCCACGGAGTGGTGCGGAAGCCCAACTGAGGAGTAAAGGCACCGTCGTGTCGTAGTTGGGCAGTGCAGAATCCGACATTTTGGACTACCGCAAAGCGGCACTACAGCCGCGCACGTGCCGCAGAAATGCCATAGAGTGTCCGCCTTCTTTCGTCACAGATTAGAGCGGAAGCCGAACGGAGGAGTAATGGCACTGGCGTGTAGTAGTTGGGCATTGTAGAGTCCGAAATTTTGGGCCGCTGCAACGCGACACAATAGCCGCGCATGTGCCGCAATAGGGCCATAGAGTGTCTGCCTTCTTTGTTCACTAATTTGACGAAAGTCGAACTGAGGAATAAAGGTACTGGCGTGTAGAAATAGGGCAGTATTGTTTCCTGCCATTTTGGCCACCGCAACGCGGTAATACAGCCGCTGACGTGCCACACTAGGGCTATAGACTGTTCGCCATCTTTGGCCACTATTTAGAGCGGAATCCGAGCTGAGGAGAAAAGGCACTGGCGTGCAGTAGTAGGGCAGTGTAGCTTCCTGACATTTTGGCCTACGCTACGTGGCTATAAAGCCGCACACGTGGCGCAGTAGGGCCATAGAGGCTCCGCCAACTTTGGCCACGGATTAGAGCGGAAGCACAACTGAGGAGTGAAGGCACAGGCGTTACGCAACTGAGAACTTAAGTCTTTGGTAGGGTCTTGTAGGGCGGTGTAGTTTCCTGCCATTTTGGCCATCGCAACGCGGTGCTACAGCCGTGCACGTGCAGCATTAGGACAGTGGAGCGTCCGCCATCTTTTTCCACTATTTAGAGCGGAAGCCGAACGGAGGAGTAAAGGCACTGGTGTGTCGTAGTAGAGCAGTGTAGAGTCCGACATTTTGGGCCAAAGCAACGCGGCACTACTGCCGCGCATGTGCCACAATAGGGCCATAAAGTGTCCGCCTTCCTTGGACACTAATTATAGCGGAAGCCGAACTGAGGAGTAAAGGCACTGGTGTGTAGAAATAGGGCAGTGTAGTTTCCTGCCATTTTGGCCACCGAAACGCGGCACTACAGCCGCGCACGTGCCGCAGAAATGCCATAGAGTGTCCGCCTTCTTTCGTCACAGATTAGAGCGGAAGCCGAACTGAGGAGTAAAGGCACCGGCGTGAGGTAGTAGGGCTGGGAAGAGTCCGACATGTTGGGCCACTGCAACGCGGCACTTCAGCAGCGCACGTGCCGCCGAAGGGCCATGGAGTGTCCGCCATATTTTTCCACTATTTAGAGCGGAAGCCGAACGGAGGAGTAATGGCACTGGCGTGTAGTAGGTGGGCAGTGTAGAGTCCGAAATTTTGGGCCACTGCAACGCGACACAATAGCCGTGCATGTGCCGCAATAGGGCTATAGACTGTTCGCCAATTTTGGCCACTGATTAGAGCGGAAGCCCAACTGAGGAGCAAAGGCACTGGCGTGTCGTAGTAGGGCAGTGTAGAGTCCGACATTTTGGGCCACCGCAACGCGGCACTACTGCCGCAGAGGTGCCGCACTAGGGCTATAGACTGTTCGCCAATTTTGGCCACTGATTAGAGCGGAAGCCCAACTGAGGAGCAAAGGCACTGGCGTGTCGTAGTAGGGCAGACTAGAGTCTGACAATTTATGGCCACCGCAACGCGGCACTACAGCCGCGGGCGTGTCGCTCTAGGGCTATAGACTGCTCGCCATCTTTGGCCACTGATTAGAGCGGAAGCCGAACTGAGGAGTAAAGGCACAGGCGTGTGGTAGTAGGGCTGGGAAGAGTCCAACATGTTGGGCCACCGCAACGCGGCACTACAGCCGCGCGAGTGCCGCTGAAGGGCCATGGAGGGTCCGCTATATTTGGCCACTGATTAGAGCGGAAGCGCTACTGAGAACTTAAGTCTTTGGTAGGGTCTAGAAGGGCAGTGTTGTGTCCGCCATTTTGGGCAATCGCAACTCGGCACATTCAGCCGTGGACGTGCTGCAGAAGGGCTATAGACTGTTTCGCCATCTTTGGCCACTGATTAGAGCGGAAGCCGAACTGTGGAGTAAATGTAATGGCGTCTAGCAGTTGGGCAGTGTAGTTTCCTGCCTTTCTCGCCACTGCAACGCAGCACTACAGCCGTGCACGTGCCGCAGTAGGGCTATAGACAGTCCGCAATCTTTGGTCACTGATTAGAGCAGAAGTCGAACTGAGGAGTAAAGTCACTGGCGTGTCGTAGTCGGGCAGTGTAGCGTCCGACATGTTGGGCCACCGCAACGCGTCACTAAAGCCGCGCACGTGCCGCAGTAGGACCATGGTGTGCCCGCCATATTTTTCCACTATTTAGACCGGAAGCCGAACTGAGGAGTGAAGGCACTGGCGTGTCGCAGTCGGGCAGTGTAGCGTCAGACATGCTAGGCCACCGCATCGCGTCACTACAGCCGCGCACGAGCCGCAGGAGGACCATGGAGTGTCCGCTATATTTTTCCACTATTTAGAGCGGAAGCCGAACTGAGGAGTAAATTCACTGGCGTGTCGTAGTAGGTCTGTGTAGATTCCACCATTTCGGTTCACCGCAACGCGGCACTACAGCCGCGCATGTGCCGCAATAGGGCCATGAGTGTCCGCCTTCTTTGGACACAGATTGGAGCGGATGCCCTACTGAGGAGTAAAGGCACTGGTGTGTAGAAATTGGACAGTGTAGTTTCCTGCCATTTTGGCCACCGCAACGCGGCACTACAGCCGTGCACGTGCAGCATTAGGGCCTTGGAGTGTTCGCCATTTTTTAGCCTGGGATTAGAGCGGAAGACCAACTGAGGAGTAAAGGTACTGCCGTGTCGTAGTAGGGCAGTGTAGAGTCCGACATTTTGGGCCACCGCAACGCGGCACTACAGCCGCGGACGTGCCACACTAGGGCTATAGACTGTTCGCATTCTTTGGCCACGGAGTGGAGTGGAAGCCCAACTGAGGAGTAAAGGCACAGTCGTGTCGTAGTTGGGCAGTGCAGAATCCGACAATTTGAGCTACAGCAACGCGGCACTACAGCCGCGCACGTGCCGCTGAAGGGCCATGGAGTGTCCGCCATATTTTTCCACTATTTATAGCGGATGCCGAACTGAGGAGTAAAGGCACTGGTGTGTAGAAATAGGGCAGTGTAATTTCCTGCCATTTAGGCCACCGCAACGCGGCACTACAGCCGTGCACGTGCAGCATTAGGGCCTTGGAGTGTTCGCCATTTTTTAGCCTGGGATTAGAGCGGAAGCCCAACTGTGGAGTAAAGGCACTGGCGTGTCGAAGTAGGTCTGTGTAGAGTCCACCATTTTGGTTCACCGCAACCCGGCACTACAGCCGCACATGTGCCGCAATAGGGCCATAGAGTGTCCGCCTTCTTTGGTCACTAATTAGAGCGGAATCCGAACGCAGAACGCTTATTTCTTCATTTTAAGCTTCTCAGAACACTCTATTTCGCATAGGCAAACATAGTAAACTTTAGGGTCACGCTGTGTACCACCTAATTGACCTATAATTATTTCATGTGGTAAGGTACACTATTACCCTGTAATATAATACGTGGTACAATTTAAAAATTATAGGTCAATATTAAGGTCCGATACCGTGTCGTTAGTTAACATAGAAAAGTGTCTTCGTATTTCCTTGTTTTAATGCACTATTTAAAATATACATAGTGTACCCCCTAAATGACCTATAATTATTTCCTGCGGTAGGGTACACTATTACCCTGTAATATAATAGGTGGTACAATTTAAAAATTATAGGTCAATATTAAGGTCCGATACCGTGCCGTTAGTTAACATAGAAAAATGTCTTTGAATTTTTAAAGCATTTTAGAACGCTTATTTCCTCATTTTAAGCTTCTCAGAACACTTTATTTCGCATAGGCATACATAGTAAACTTTAGGGTCACTCTGTGTACCCCCTAATTGACCTATAATTATTTCCTGTGGTAGGGTACACTATAACCCTGTAATATAATACGTGGTCCAATTTAAAAATTATAGGTCAATATTAAAGTTCGATACCGTGCCGTTAGTTAACATAGAAAAGTGTCTTCGTATTTCCTTGTTTTAATGCACTATTTAAAATATACATAGTGTACCCCCTAATTGACCTATAATTATTTCCTGTGGTAGGGTACACTATTACCCTGTAATATAATACCTGGTCCAATTTAAATATTATGGGTCAATATTAAGATCCGATACCGTGCCGTTAGTTAACATAGAAAAGTGTCTTTGAATTTTTAAAGTATTTTAGAACGCTTATTTCTTCATTTTAAGCTTCTCAGAACACTCTATTTCGCATAGGCAAACATAATAAACTTTAGGGTCACTCTGTGTACCCCCTAATTGACCTATAATTATTTCCTGTGGTAGGGTACACTATAACCCTGTAATATAATAGGTGGTCCAATTTTAAAATTATAGGTAAATATTAAGGTCCGATACCGTGCCGTTAGTTAACATAGAAAAGTGTCTTTGAATTTTTAAAGTATTTTAGAACGCTTATTTCTTCATTTTAAGCTTCTCAGAACACTTTATTTCGCATAGGCATACATAGTAAACTTTAGGGTCACTCTGTGTACCCCCTAATTGACCTATAATTATTTCCTGTGGTAGGGTACACTATTACCCTGTAATATAATAGGTGGTACAATTTAAAAATTATAGGTCAATATTAAGGTCCGATACCGTGCCGTTAGTTAACATAGAAAAATGTCTTTGAATTTTTAAAGCATTTTAGAACGCTTATTTCCTCATTTTAAGCTTCTCAGAACACTTTATTTCGCATAGGCATACATAGTAAACTTTAGGGAAACTCTGTGTACCCCCTAATTGACCTATAATTATTTCCTGTGGTAGGGTACACTATAACCCTGTAATATAATACGTGGTCCAATTTAAAAATTATAGGTCAATATTAAAGTTCGATACCGTGCCGTTAGTTAACATAGAAAAGTGTCTTCGTATTTCCTTGTTTTAATGCACTATTTAAAATATACATAGTGTACCCCCTAATTGACCTATAATTATTTCCTGTGGTAGGGTACACTATTACCCTGTAATATAATACCTGGTCCAATTTAAATATTATGGGTCAATATTAAGATCCGATACCGTGCCGTTAGTTAACATAGAAAAGTGTCTTTGAATTTTTAAAGTATTTTAGAACGCTTATTTCTTCATTTTAAGCTTCTCAGAACACTCTATTTCGCATAGGCAAACATAGTAAACTTTAGGGTCACTCTGTGTACCCCCTAATTGACCTATAATTATTTCCTGTGGTAGGGTACACTATAACCCTGTAATATAATAGGTGGTCCAATTTTAAAATTATAGGTAAATATTAAGGTCCGATACCGTGCCGTTAGTTAACATAGAAAAGTGTCTTTGAATTTTTAAAGTATTTTAGAACGCTTATTTCTTCATTTTAAGCTTCTCAGAACACTTTATTTCGCATAGGCATACATAGTAAACTTTAGGGTCACTCTGTGTACCCCCTAATTGACCTATAATTATTTCCTGTGGTAGGGTACACTATTACCCTGTAATATAATAGGTGGTACAATTTAAAAATTATAGGTCAATATTAAGGTCCGATACCGTGCCGTTAGTTAACATAGAAAAATGTCTTTGAATTTTTAAAGCATTTTAGAACGCTTATTTCCTCATTTTAAGCTTCTCAGAACACTTTATTTCGCATAGGCATACATAGTAAACTTTAGGGTCACTCTGTGTACCCCCTAATTGACCTATAATTATTTCCTGTGGTAGGGTACACTATAACCCTGTAATATAATACGTGGTCCAATTTAAAAATTATAGGTCAATATTAAAGTTCGATACCGTGCCGTTAGTTAACATAGAAAAGTGTCTTCGTATTTCCTTGTTTTAATGCACTATTTAAAATATACATAGTGTACCCCCTAATTGACCTATAATTATTTCCTGTGGTAGGGTACACTATTACCCTGTAATATAATACCTGGTCCAATTTAAATATTATGGGTCAATATTAAGATCCGATACCGTGCCGTTAGTTAACATAGAAAAGTGTCTTTGAATTTTTAAAGTATTTTAGAACGCTTATTTCTTCATTTTAAGCTTCTCAGAACACTCTATTTCGCATAGGCAAACATAGTAAACTTTAGGGTCACTCTGTGTACCCCCTAATTGACCTATAATTATTTCCTGTGGTAGGGTACACTATAACCCTGTAATATAATAGGTGGTCCAATTTTAAAATTATAGGTCAATATTAAGGTCCGATACCGTGCCGTTAGTTAACATAGAAAAGTGTCTTCGAATTTCCTTGTTTTAATGCACTATTTAAAATATACATAGTGTACCCCCTAATTATCCTTTAATTATTTCCTGTGGTAGGGTACACTATTACCCTGTAATATAATACCTGGTCCAATTTAAATATTATGGGTCAATATTAAGGTCTGATATTGCGCCTTGCGTTAGTTAACCATTGAAAGATGTCTTTGAATTTTTAAAGCATTTTAGAATGCTTATTTCCTCATTTTAAGCTTTTCAGAACACTTTATTTCGCATAGGCATACATAGTAAACTTTAGGGTCACTCTGTGTACCCCCTAATTGACCTATAATTATTTCCTGTGGTAGGGTACACTATAACCCTGTAATATAATAGGTGGTCCAATTTTAAAATTATAGGTCAATATTAAGGTCCGATACCGTGCCGTTAGTTAACATAGAAAAGTGTCTTCGCATTTCCTTGTTTTAATGCACTATTTAAAATATACATTGTGTACCCCCTAATTGACCTATATATATTTCCTGTGGTAGGGTACACTATTACCCTGTAATATAATACGTGGTCCAATTTAAAAATTATAGGTCAATATTAAGGTCCGATACCGCACTAGGGCTATAGACATTTCGCCATCTTTGGCCACGGAGTGGAGCGGAAGCCCAACTGAGGAGTAAAGGCACTGTCGTGTCGCAGTTGGGCAGTGCTAAATCCGACAATTTGGGCTACCGCTACGCGGCACTACAGCCGCGCACGTGCCGCAGAAATGCCATAGAGTGTCCGCCTTCTTTGGTCACAGATTAGAGCGGAAGCCGAACTGAGGAGTAAAGCCACAGGCGTGTGGTCGTAGGACTGGGAAGAGTCCGACATATTGGGCCACCGAAACGCGGCACGTCAGCCGCGCGAGTGCCGCTGAAGGGCCATGGAGTGTCCGCAATATTTTTCCACTATTTAGAGCGGAAGCCGAACTGAGGAGTAAAGGCACTGGCGTGTAGTAGTTGGGCAGTGTAGTTTCCTGCCATTTTCTTCACTGCAACGCGGCACTACAGCCGTGCACGTGCGGCATTAGGGGGCGGTAGTGTTCGCCATCTTTGGCCACGGATTAGAGCGGAAGCTCTACTGAGGAGTAACGGCACTGGCGTGTCGTAGTAGGGCAGTGTAATTTCCAGCCATTTTGGCCCCCGCAACGCGGCTATAAAGCCGCACACGTGCCGAAGTAGGGCCATGGAGGGTCCGCCATATTTGGCCACTGATTAGAGCGGAAGCGCTAGAGAGAACTTATGTCTTTGGTAGGGTCTCGAAGGGCAGTGTAGAGTCTGACATTTTGGGCCACCGCAGCGCGGCACTACAGCCGCGGGCGTGCCGCTCTAGGGCTATAGACAGTTCGCCATCTTTGGCCGCGGAGTGGAGCGGAAGCCCAACTGAGGAGTAAAGGCTCTGGCGTGTCGTATTAGGGCAGTGCAGAATCCGACATTTTGGGCTACCGCAACGCGGCACTACAGCCGCGCTCGTGCCGCAGTATTGCCATAGAGTGTCTGCCTTCTTTGGTCACAGATTAGAGCGGAAGCCGAACTGAGGAGTAAAGGCACTGGTGTGTAGAAATAGGGCAATGTAGTTTCCTGCCATTTTGGCCACCGCAACGCGGCACTACAGCCGTGCACGTGCAGTATTAGGGCCTTGGAGTGTTCGCCATTTTTTAGCCTGGGAAAAGAGCGGAAGACCAACTGAGGAGTAAAGGCACAGGCGTGCCGTAGTCGGGCAGTGCAGCGTCCGACATGTTGGGCCACCGCAACGCGTCACTAAAGCAGCGAACGTGCCGCAGTAGGACCATGGAGTGCCCGCAATATTTTTCCACTATTTAGAGCGGAAGCCGAACTGAGGAGTGAAGGCACAGTCGTGTCGTAGTTGGGCAGTGCAGAATCCGTCGATTTGAGCTACAGCAACGCGGCACTACAGCCGCGCACGTGCCGCAGAAATGCCATAGAGTGTCCGCCTTCTTTGGTCACAGATTAGAGCGGAAGCCGAACTGAGGAGTAAAGGCACAGGCGTGTGGTAGTAGGGCTGGGAAGAGTCCGACATGTTGGGCCACCGAAACGCGGCTCTACAGCCGCGCGAGTGCCGCTGAAGAGCCATGGAGTGTCCGCCATATTTTTCCACTATTTAGAGCGGAAGCCGAACTGAGGAGTAAAGGCACTGGCGTGTAGTAGTTGGGCAGTGTAGTTTTCTGCCATTTTCGCCACTGCAGCGCAGCACTACAGCCGTGCACGTGCGGCATTAGGGGGCGGTAGTGTTCGCCATCTTTGGCCACGGATTAGAGCGGAAGCCCAACTGAGGAGTAAAGGCACTGGCGTGTCGTAGTAGGGCAGTGTAATTTCCTGCCATTTTGGCCCCCGCAACGCGGCTATAAAGCCGCACACGTGCTGCAGTAGGGCTATAAACAGTCCGCAATCTTTGGCCACTGATTAGAGCGGAAGCCGAACTGAGGAGTAAAGGCACAGGCGTGCCGTAGTCGGGCAGTGTAGCGTCAGACATGCTGGGCCACCGCATCGCCTGACTACAGCCACGCACGAGCCGCAGGAGGACCATGGAGTGTCCGCCATATTTTTCCACTATTTAGAGCGGAAGCCGAACTGAGGAGTGAAGGCACTGGCGTGTCGTAGTCGGGCAGTGTAGCGTCAGACATGCTGGGCCACCGCATCGCCTGACTACAGCCACGCACGAGCCGCAGGAGGACCATGGAGTGTCCGCCATATTTTTCCACTATTTAGAGCGGAAGCCGAACTGAGGAGTAAAGGCATTGGTGTGTAGAAATAGGGAAGTGTAGTTTCCTGCCATTTTCGCCTCTGCAACGCGGCACTACAGCCGTGCACGTGCAGCATTAGGGCCTTGGAGTGTTCGCCATTTTTTGGCCACGGATTAGAGGGGTAGCCCAACTGAGGAGTAAAGGCACTGGCGTGTCGTAGTAGGGCAGTGTAGAGTCCGACATTTTGGGCTACTGCAACGCAGCACTACAGCCGCGGACGTGCCACACTAGGGCTATAGACTGTTCGCCATCTTTGGCCACGGAGTGGAGCGGAGGCCCAACTGAGGAAAAAAGGCACAGTCGTGTCGTAGTTGGGCAGTGCAGAATCCGTCAATTTGAGCTACAGCAACGCGGCACTACAGCCGCGCACGTGCCGCAGAAATGCCATAGAGTGTCCGCCTTCTTTGGTCACAGATTAGAGCGGAAGCCGAACTGAGGAGTAAAGGCACAGGCGTGTGGTAGTAGGGCTGGGAAGAGTCCGACATGTTGGGCCACCGAAACGCGGCTCTACAGCCGCGCGAGTGCCGCTGAAGGGCCATAGTTTCCGCCATATTTTTCCACTATTTAGAGCGGAAGCCGAACTGAGGAGTAAAGGCACTGGCGTGTAGTAGTTGGGCAGTGTAGTTTCCTGCCATTTTCGCCACTGCAACGCGGCACTACAGCCGTGCACGTGCGGCATTAGGGGGCGGTAGTGTTCGCCATCTTTGGCCACGGATTAGAGTGGAAGCCCAACTGAGGAGTAAAGGCACTGGCGTGTCGTAGTAGAGCAGTGTAATTTCCTGCCATTTTGGCCCCCGCAACGCGGCTACAAAGCCGCACACGTGCTGCAGTAGGGCCATGGAGGGTCCGCCATATTTGGCCAGTGATTGGAGCGGAAGCGCTACTGAGAACTTAAGTCTTTGGTAGGGCCTATAAGGGTACACTATTACCCTGTAATATAATACCTGGTCCAATTTAAATATTATGGTTCCATATTAAGGTCTGATATCGCACCTTGCGTTAGTTAACCATTGAAAGATGTCTTTGAATTTTTAAAGCATTTTAGAACGCTTATTTCTTCATTTTAAGCTTCTCAGAACACTTTATTTCGCATAGGCATACATAGTAAACTTTAGGGTCACGCTGCGTACCCCCTAATTGACCTATAATTATTTTCTGTGGTAGGGTACACTATCACCCTGTAATATAATACGTGGTCCAATTTAAAAATTTTGGGTCAATATTAAGGTCCGATACCCTACCGTTAGTAAACATAGAAAAGAGTCTTCGAATTTCCTTGTTTTAATGCACTATTTAAAATATACATAGTGCATCCCCTAATTGACATATAATTATTTCCTGTTGTAGGGTACACTATTACCCAGTATTATAATACCTGGTCCAATTTAAATATTATGGTACCATATTAAGGTCTCATATCGCGCCTTGCGTTAGTTAACCATTGAAAGATGTCTTTGAATTTTTAAAGCATTTTAGAACGCTTATTTCTTCATTTTAAGCTTCTCAGAACACTCTATTTCGCATAGGCATACATAGTAAACTTTAGGGTCACGCTGTGTACCCCCTAAATGACCTATTATTATTTCCTGTGGTAGGGTACACTATTACCCTGTAATATAATTCGTGGTCCAATTTAAAAAGTATAGGTCAATATTAAGGTCCGATACCGTGCCGTTAGTTAACATAGAAAAGTGTCTTCGTATTTCCTTGTTTTAATGCACTATTTAAAATATACATAGTGTACCCCCTAATTGACCTATAATTATTTCCTGTGGTACGGTACTTTATTACCCTGTAATATAATACCTGGTCCAATTTAAATAATATGGGTCAATATTAAGGTCTGATATTGCGCCTTGCGTTAGTTAACCATTGAAAGATGTCTTTGAATTTTTAAAGCATTTTAGAAAGCTTATTTCTTCATTTTAAGCTTCTCAGAACACTCTATTTCGCATAGGCATACATAGTAAACTTTGGGGTCACGCTGTGTACCCCCTAATTAACCTATAATTATTTCCTGTGGTAGGGTGCACTATTACCCTGTAATATAATACGTGGTCCAATTTAAAAATTTTAGGTCAATATTAAGGTCCGATACCCTACCGTTAGTTAACATAAAAAAGAGTCTTCGTATTTCCTTGTTTTAATGCACTATTTAAAATATACATAGTGTACCCCCTAAATGACCTATAATTATTTCCTGTTGTAGGGTACACTATTACCCTGTAATATAATACCTGGTCCAATTTAAATATTATGGTTCCATATTAAGGTCTGATATCGCGCCTTGCGTTAGTTAACCATTGAAAGATGTCTTTAAATTTTTAAAGCATTTTAGAACGCTTATTTCTTCATTTTAAGCTTCTCAGAACACTCTATTTCGCATAGGCATACATAGTAAACTTTAGGGTCACGCTGTGTTCCCCCTAAATGACCTATTATTATTTCCTGTGGTCGGGTACTCTATTACCCTGTAATATAATTCGTGGTCCAATTTAAAAAGTATAGGTCAATATAAAGGTCCGATACCGTGCCGTTAGTTAACATAGAAAAGTGTCTTCGAATTTCCTTGTTTTAATGCACTATTTAAAATATACATAGTGTACCCCCTAATTGACCTATAATTATTTCCTGTGGTAGGGTACACTATTACCCTGTAATATAATACCTGGTCCAATTTAAATAATATGGGTCAATATTAAGGTCTGATATTGCGCCTTGTGTTAGTTAACCATTGAAAGATGTCTTTGAATTTTTAAAGCATTTTAGAACGCTTATTTCTTCATTTTAAGCTTCTCAGAACACTCTATTTCGCATAGGCATACATAGTAAACTTTGGGGTCACGCTGTGTACCCCCTAATTGACCTATAATTATTTCCTGTGGTAGGGTACACTATTACCCTGTAATATAATACGTGGTCCAATTTCAAAATTATAGGTCAATATTAAGGTCCGATACCGTGCCGTTAGTTAACATAGAAAAGTGTCTTCGTATTTCCTTGTTTTAATGCACTATTTAAAATATACATAGTGTACCCCCTAATTGACCTATAATTATTTCCTGTGGTAGGGTACACTATTACCCTGTAATATAATACCTGGTCCAATTTAAATATTATGGGTCAATATTAAGGTCTGATATTGCGCCTTGCGTTAGTTAACCATTGAAAGATGTCTTTAAATTTTTAAAGCATTTTAGAACGCTTATTTCTTCATTTTAAGCTTCTCAGAACCCCTTATTTCGCATAGGCATACATAGTAAACTTTAGGGTCACGCTGTGTACCCTCTAATTGACCTATACTTATTTTCTGTGGTAGGGTACACTATCACCCTGTGATATAATACGTGGTCCAATTTAAAAATTATAGGTCAATATTAAGGTCCGATACCGTGCCGTTAGTTAACATAGAAAAGTGTCTTCGTTTTTCCTTGTTTTAATGCACTATTTAAAATATACATAGTGTACCCCCTAATTGACCTATAATTATTTCCTGTGGTAGGGTACACTATTACCCTGTAATATAATACCTGGTCCAATTTAAATGATATGGGTCAATATTAAGGTCTGATATTGCGCCTTGCGTTAGTTAACCATTGAAAGATGTCTTTGAATTTTTAAAGCATTTTAGAACGCTTATTTCTTCATTTTAAGCTTCTCAGAACACTCTATATCGCATAGGCATACATAGTAAAATTTGGGGTCACGCTGTGTCCCCCCTAAATGACATATATTTATTTCCTGTGGTAGGGTACACTATTACCCTGTAATATAATACGTGGTCCAATTTAAAAATTATAGGTCAATATTAAGGTCTGATACCGTGCCGTTAGTTAACATAGAAAAATGTCTTTGAATTTTTAAAGCATTTTAGAACGCTTATTTCCTCATTTTAAGCTTCTCAGAACACTTTATTTCGCATAGGCATACATTGTAAACTTTAGGGTCACGCTGTGTACCCCCTAATTGACCTATAATTATTTCCTGTGGTAGGGTACACCAGCGGTTCTTAACCTATGGGTCGCGACCCAAAATTAGGTCGCGAAGCATATTTCTTGGATCGCGCTGAGTTGAACCAAAGAAGTTAGTAATACACCAAATCATAAGTAATACCAACACCTCCTAGAAGAAGTCATTGTGGCTTACTCAGCCTATGCTTAATGAGGAATGAGGAGTTTGTTAATATTAATCAATTTCAAGAACAATTAATAGAAATACAAAGTGGCCAAGCACTTCGATACAATTTCTACAAAGACACTGAATCTTTATGTGCTTTCTGGTTAAAATTAAAAACCGAAAAGCCAATAATTGTTAAAGAAGCCCTAAAAGTATTATTGCCCTTTTCAACAACATATATGTGTGAGGCTAGTTTTTCGGCTCCGTGTGCAATCAAAAACAATTACCGGAACAAGTTAAATCCTGAAATAGATATAAGTTGCTCCTAGACTAGCATTCAACCGAGGTTTGAAGATCTTTCAAAATCTATTCAAGCACAAGGTTCTCATTAAAACTGTATGACTTGCATTTAAAATTTAAAAGACTTAACATATGTATTGATATTTCTTTTTTTTTAGGAATAAGTTAAAATGTCAATTATTTTCAAAAAGTTATAAATATATTTTAATTTGGCCAATAAAAATTATTAAAAACACTTGATTATTAATTAAATTTTCCTTGGATCGAAAAGTACTTTTGTTTATCTTTATTATTAAAAAAATAAATAAAAAATTTGTAAGTTAAAAAAAATCATCATCGTAGGATTGAAGATTTTTTAAAAATACGATCTAAAATAAAGCAATGAAAAAAGTTTGACTTTTTTTTGGGGTCGCGACATGAACATATTTCTCAAATTTGGGTCGCGACATGAACATGTTTCTCAAATTTGGGTCGCGGCTTAAAAAGGTTAAGAACCACTGGGGTACACTATAACCTTGTAATATAATACGTGGTCCAATTTATAAATTATAGGTCAATATTAAGGTCCGATACCGTGCCGTTAGTTAACATAGAAAAGTGTCTTCGAATTTCCTTGTTTTAATGCACTATTTAAAATATACATAGTGTACCCCCTAATTGACCTATCATTATTTCCTGTGGTAGGGTACACTATTACCCTGTAATATAATACCTGGTCCAATTTAAATAATATGGGTCAATATTAAGGTCTGATATTGCGCCTTGCGTTAGTTAACCATTGAAAGATGTCTTTGAATTTTTAAAGCATTTTAGAACGCCTATTTCTTCATTTTAAGCTTCTCAGAACACTCTATTTCGCATATGCATACATAGTAAAATTTAGGGTCACGCTGTGTCCCCCCTAAATGACATATATTTAATTCCTGTGGTAGGGTACACTATTACCCTGTAATATAATACGTGGTCCAATTTAAAAATTATAGGTCAATATTAAGGTCTGATACCGTGCCGTTAGTTAACATTGAAAAATGTCTTTGAATTTTTAAAGCATTTTAGAACGCTTATTTCCTCATTTTAAGCTTCTCAGAACACTTTATTTCGCATAGGCATAAATTGTAAACTTTAGGGTCACGCTGTGTACCGCCTAATTGACCTATAATTATTTCCTGTGGTAGGGCACACTATAACCCTGTAATATAATACGTGGTCCAATTTAAAAATTTTAGGTCAATATTAAGGTCCGATACCCTACCGTTAGTTAACATAAAAAAGAGTCTTCGTATTTCCTTGTTTTAATGCACTATTTAAAATATACATAGTGTACCCCCTAAATGACCTATAATTATTTCCTGTTGTAGGGTACACTATTACCCTGTAATATAATACCTGGTCCAATTTAAATATTATGGTTCCATATTAAGGTCTGATATCGCGCCTTGCGTTAGTTAACCATTGAAAGATGTCTTTAAATTTTTAAAGCATTTTAGAACGCTTATTTCTTCATTTTAAGCTTCTCAGAACACTCTATTTCGCATAGGCATACATAGTAAACTTTAGGGTCACGCTGTGTACCCCCTAAATGACCTATTATTATTTCCTGTGGTAGGGTACACTATTACCCTGTAATATAATTCGTGGTCCAATTTAAAAAGTATAGGTCAATATTAAGGTCCGATACCGTGCCGTTAGTTAACATAGAAAAGTGTCTTCGTATTTCCTTGTTTTAATGCACTATTTAAAATATACATAGTGTACCCCCTAATTGACCTATAATTATTTCCTGTGGTACGGTACTTTATTACCCTGTAATATAATACCTGGTCCAATTTAAATAATATGGGTCAATATTAAGGTCGGATATTGCGCCTTGCGTTAGTTAACCATTGAAAGATGTCTTTGAATTTTTAAAGCATTTTAGAAAGCTTATTTCTTCATTTTAAGCTTCTCAGAACACTCTATTTCGCATAGGCATACATAGTAAACTTTGGGGTCACGCTGTGTACCCCCTAATTAACCTATAATTATTTCCTGAGGTAGGGTGCACTATTACCCTGTAATATAATACGTGGTCCAATTTAAAAATTTTAGGTCAATATTAAGGTCCGATACCCTACCGTTAGTTAACATAAAAAAGAGTCTTCGTATTTCCTTGTTTTAATGCACTATTTAAAATATACATAGTGTACCCCCTAAATGACCTATAATTATTTCCTGTTGTAGGGTACACTATTACCCTGTAATATAATACCTGGTCCAATTTAAATATTATGGTTCCATATTAAGGTCTGATATCGCGCCTTGCGTTAGTTAACCATTGAAAGATGTCTTTAAATTTTTAAAGCATTTTAGAACGCTTATTTCTTCATTTTAAGCTTCTCAGAACACTCTATTTCGCATAGGCATACATAGTAAACTTTAGGGTCACGCTGTGTACCCCCTAATTGACCTATTATTATTTCCTGTGGTAGGGTACACTATTACCCTGTAATATAATTCGTGGTCCAATTTAAAAAGTATAGGTCAATATTAAGGTCCGATACCGTGCCGTTAGTTAACATAGAAAAGTGTCTTCGTATTTCCTTGTTTTAATGCACTATTTAAAATATACATAGTGTACCCCCTAATTGACCTATAATTATTTCCTGTGGTACGGTACTTTATTACCCTGTAATATAATACCTGGTCCAATTTAAATAATATGGGTCAATATTAAGGTCTGATATTGCGCCTTGCGTTAGTTAACCATTGAAAGATGTCTTTGAATTTTTAAAGCATTTTAGAAAGCTTATTTCTTCATTTTAAGCTTCTCAGAACACTCTATTTCGCATAGGCATACACAGTAAACTTTGGGGTCACGCTGTGTACCCCCTAAATGACCTATTATTATTTCCTGTGGTAGGGTACACTATTACCCTGTAATATAATTCGTGGTCCAATTTAAAAAGTATAGGTCAATATTAAGGTCCGATACCGTGCCGTTAGTTAACATAGAAAAGTGTCTTCGTATTTCCTTGTTTTAATGCACTATTTAAAATATACATAGTGTACCCCCTAATTGACCTATAATTATTTCCTGTGGTACGGTACTTTATTACCCTGTAATATAATACCTGGTCCAATTTAAATAATATGGGTCAATATTAAGGTCTGATATTGCGCCTTGCGTTAGTTAACCATTGAAAGATGTCTTTGAATTTTTAAAGCATTTTAGAAAGCTTATTTCTTCATTTTAAGCTTCTCAGAACACTCTATTTCGCATAGGCATACATAGTAAACTTTAGGGTCACGCTGTGTACCCCCTAATTGACCTATTATTATTTCCTGTGGTAGGGTACACTATTACCCTGTAATATAATTCGTGGTCCAGTTTAAAAAGTATAGGTCAATATTAAGGTCCGATACCGTGCCGTTAGTTAACATAGAAAAGTGTCTTCGTATTTCCTTGTTTTAATGCACTATTTAAAATATACATAGTGTACCCCCTAATTGACCTATAATTATTTCCTGTTTTACGGTACTTTATTACCCTGTAATATAATACCTGGTCCAATTTAAATAATATGGGTCAATATTAAGGTCTGATATTGCGCCTTGCGTTAGTTAACCATTGAAAGATGTCTTTGAATTTTTAAAGCATTTTAGAACGCTTATTTCTTCATTTTAAGCTTCTCAGAACACTCTATATCGCATAGGCATACATAGTAAAATTTGGGGTCACGCTGTGTCCCCCCTAAATGACATATATTTATTTCCTGTGGTAGGGTACACTATTACCCTGTAATATAATACGTGGTCCAATTTAAAAATTATAGGTCAATATTAAGGTCTGATACCGTGCCGTTAGTTAACATAGAAAAATGTCTTTGAATTTTTAAAGCATTTTAGAACGCTTATTTCCTCATTTTAAGCTTCTCAGAACACTTTATTTCGCATAGGCATACATTGTAAACTTTAGGGTCACGCTGTGTACCCCCTAATTGACCTATAATTATTTCCTGTGGTAGGGTACACCAGCGGTTCTTAACCTATGGGTCGCGACCCAAAATTAGGTCGCGAAGCATATTTCTTGGGTCGCGCTGAGTTGAACCAAAGAAGTTAGTAATACACCAAATCATAAGTAATACCAACACCTCCTAGAAGAAGTCATTGTGGCTTACTCAGCCTATGCTTAATGAGGAATGAGGAGTTTGTTAATATTAATCAATTTCAAGAACAATTAATAGAAATACAAAGTGGCCAAGCACTTCGATACAATTTCTACAAAGACACTGAATCTTTATGTGCTTTCTGGTTAAAATTAAAAACCGAAAAGCCAATAATTGTTAAAGAAGCCCTAAAAGTATTATTGCCCTTTTCAACAACATATATGTGTGAGGCTAGTTTTTCGGCTCCGTGTGCAATCAAAAACAATTACCGGAACAAGTTAAATCCTGAAATAGATATAAGTTGCTCCTAGACTAGCATTCAACCGAGGTTTGAAGATCTTTCAAAATCTATTCAAGCACAAGGTTCTCATTAAAACTGTATGACTTGCATTTAAAATTTAAAAGACTTAACATATGTATTGATATTTCTTTTTTTTTAGGAATAAGTTAAAATGTCAATTATTTTCAAAAAGTTATAAATATATTTTAATTTGGCCAATAAAAATTATTAAAAACACTTGATTATTAATTAAATTTTCCTTGGATCGAAAAGTACTTTTGTTTATCTTTATTATTAAAAAAATAAATAAAAAATTTGTAAGTTAAAAAAAATCATCATCGTAGGATTGAAGATTTTTTAAAAATACGATCTAAAATAAAGCAATGAAAAAAGTTTGACTTTTTTTTGGGGTCGCGACATGAACATATTTCTCAAATTTGGGTCGCGACATGAACATGTTTCTCAAATTTGGGTCGCGGCTTAAAAAGGTTAAGAACCACTGGGGTACACTATAACCTTGTAATATAATACGTGGTCCAATTTATAAATTATAGGTCAATATTAAGGTCCGATACCGTGCCGTTAGTTAACATAGAAAAGTGTCTTCGAATTTCCTTGTTTTAATGCACTATTTAAAATATACATAGTGTACCCCCTAATTGACCTATCATTATTTCCTGTGGTAGGGTACACTATTACCCTGTAATATAATACCTGGTCCAATTTAAATAATATGGGTCAATATTAAGGTCTGATATTGCGCCTTGCGTTAGTTAACCATTGAAAGATGTCTTTGAATTTTTAAAGCATTTTAGAACGCCTATTTCTTCATTTTAAGCTTCTCAGAACACTCTATTTCGCATATGCATACATAGTAAAATTTAGGGTCACGCTGTGTCCCCCCTAAATGACATATATTTAATTCCTGTGGTAGGGTACACTATTACCCTGTAATATAATACGTGGTCCAATTTAAAAATTATAGGTCAATATTAAGGTCTGATACCGTGCCGTTAGTTAACATTGAAAAATGTCTTTGAATTTTTAAAGCATTTTAGAACGCTTATTTCCTCATTTTAAGCTTCTCAGAACACTTTATTTCGCATAGGCATAAATTGTAAACTTTAGGGTCACGCTGTGTACCGCCTAATTGACCTATAATTATTTCCTGTGGTAGGGCACACTATAACCCTGTAATATAATACGTGGTCCAATTTAAAAATTTTAGGTCAATATTAAGGTCCGATACCCTACCGTTAGTTAACATAAAAAAGAGTCTTCGTATTTCCTTGTTTTAATGCACTATTTAAAATATACATAGTGTACCCCCTAAATGACCTATAATTATTTCCTGTTGTAGGGTACACTATTACCCTGTAATATAATACCTGGTCCAATTTAAATATTATGGTTCCATATTAAGGTCTGATATCGCGCCTTGCGTTAGTTAACCATTGAAAGATGTCTTTAAATTTTTAAAGCATTTTAGAACGCTTATTTCTTCATTTTAAGCTTCTCAGAACACTCTATTTCGCATAGGCATACATAGTAAACTTTAGGGTCACGCTGTGTACCCCCTAAATGACCTATTATTATTTCCTGTGGTAGGGTACACTATTACCCTGTAATATAATTCGTGGTCCAATTTAAAAAGTATAGGTCAATATTAAGGTCCGATACCGTGCCGTTAGTTAACATAGAAAAGTGTCTTCGTATTTCCTTGTTTTAATGCACTATTTAAAATATACATAGTGTACCCCCTAATTGACCTATAATTATTTCCTGTGGTACGGTACTTTATTACCCTGTAATATAATACCTGGTCCAATTTAAATAATATGGGTCAATATTAAGGTCGGATATTGCGCCTTGCGTTAGTTAACCATTGAAAGATGTCTTTGAATTTTTAAAGCATTTTAGAAAGCTTATTTCTTCATTTTAAGCTTCTCAGAACACTCTATTTCGCATAGGCATACATAGTAAACTTTGGGGTCACGCTGTGTACCCCCTAATTAACCTATAATTATTTCCTGAGGTAGGGTGCACTATTACCCTGTAATATAATACGTGGTCCAATTTAAAAATTTTAGGTCAATATTAAGGTCCGATACCCTACCGTTAGTTAACATAAAAAAGAGTCTTCGTATTTCCTTGTTTTAATGCACTATTTAAAATATACATAGTGTACCCCCTAAATGACCTATAATTATTTCCTGTTGTAGGGTACACTATTACCCTGTAATATAATACCTGGTCCAATTTAAATATTATGGTTCCATATTAAGGTCTGATATCGCGCCTTGCGTTAGTTAACCATTGAAAGATGTCTTTAAATTTTTAAAGCATTTTAGAACGCTTATTTCTTCATTTTAAGCTTCTCAGAACACTCTATTTCGCATAGGCATACATAGTAAACTTTAGGGTCACGCTGTGTACCCCCTAATTGACCTATTATTATTTCCTGTGGTAGGGTACACTATTACCCTGTAATATAATTCGTGGTCCAATTTAAAAAGTATAGGTCAATATTAAGGTCCGATACCGTGCCGTTAGTTAACATAGAAAAGTGTCTTCGTATTTCCTTGTTTTAATGCACTATTTAAAATATACATAGTGTACCCCCTAATTGACCTATAATTATTTCCTGTGGTACGGTACTTTATTACCCTGTAATATAATACCTGGTCCAATTTAAATAATATGGGTCAATATTAAGGTCTGATATTGCGCCTTGCGTTAGTTAACCATTGAAAGATGTCTTTGAATTTTTAAAGCATTTTAGAAAGCTTATTTCTTCATTTTAAGCTTCTCAGAACACTCTATTTCGCATAGGCATACATAGTAAACTTTAGGGTCACGCTGTGTACCCCCTAATTGACCTATTATTATTTCCTGTGGTAGGGTACACTATTACCCTGTAATATAATTCGTGGTCCAATTTAAAAAGTATAGGTCAATATTAAGGTCCGATACCGTGCCGTTAGTTAACATAGAAAAGTGTCTTCGTATTTCCTTGTTTTAATGCACTATTTAAAATATACATAGTGTACCCCCTAATTGACCTATAATTATTTCCTGTTTTACGGTACTTTATTACCCTGTAATATAATACCTGGTCCAATTTAAATAATATGGGTCAATATTAAGGTCTGATATTGCGCCTTGCGTTAGTTAACCATTGAAAGATGTCTTTGAATTTTTAAAGCATTTTAGAACGCTTATTTCTTCATTTTAAGCTTCTCAGAACACTCTATATCGCATAGGCATACATAGTAAAATTTGGGGTCACGCTGTGTCCCCCCTAAATGACATATATTTATTTCCTGTGGTAGGGTACACTATTACCCTGTAATATAATACGTGGTCCAATTTAAAAATTATAGGTCAATATTAAGGTCTGATACCGTGCCGTTAGTTAACATAGAAAAATGTCTTTGAATTTTTAAAGCATTTTAGAACGCTTATTTCCTCATTTTAAGCTTCTCAGAACACTTTATTTCGCATAGGCATACATTGTAAACTTTAGGGTCACGCTGTGTACCCCCTAATTGACCTATAATTATTTCCTGTGGTAGGGTACACCAGCGGTTCTTAACCTATGGGTCGCGACCCAAAATTAGGTCGCGAAGCATATTTCTTGGGTCGCGCTGAGTTGAACCAAAGAAGTTAGTAATACACCAAATCATAAGTAATACCAACACCTCCTAGAAGAAGTCATTGTGGCTTACTCAGCCTATGCTTAATGAGGAATGAGGAGTTTGTTAATATTAATCAATTTCAAGAACAATTAATAGAAATACAAAGTGGCCAAGCACTTCGATACAATTTCTACAAAGACACTGAATCTTTATGTGCTTTCTGGTTAAAATTAAAAACCGAAAAGCCAATAATTGTTAAAGAAGCCCTAAAAGTATTATTGCCCTTTTCAACAACATATATGTGTGAGGCTAGTTTTTCGGCTCCGTGTGCAATCAAAAACAATTACCGGAACAAGTTAAATCCTGAAATAGATATAAGTTGCTCCTAGACTAGCATTCAACCGAGGTTTGAAGATCTTTCAAAATCTATTCAAGCACAAGGTTCTCATTAAAACTGTATGACTTGCATTTAAAATTTAAAAGACTTAACATATGTATTGATATTTCTTTTTTTTTAGGAATAAGTTAAAATGTCAATTATTTTCAAAAAGTTATAAATATATTTTAATTTGGCCAATAAAAATTATTAAAAACACTTGATTATTAATTAAATTTTCCTTGGATCGAAAAGTACTTTTGTTTATCTTTATTATTAAAAAAATAAATAAAAAATTTGTAAGTTAAAAAAAATCATCATCGTAGGATTGAAGATTTTTTAAAAATACGATCTAAAATAAAGCAATGAAAAAAGTTTGACTTTTTTTTGGGGTCGCGACATGAACATATTTCTCAAATTTGGGTCGCGACATGAACATGTTTCTCAAATTTGGGTCGCGGCTTAAAAAGGTTAAGAACCACTGGGGTACACTATAACCTTGTAATATAATACGTGGTCCAATTTATAAATTATAGGTCAATATTAAGGTCCGATACCGTGCCGTTAGTTAACATAGAAAAGTGTCTTCGAATTTCCTTGTTTTAATGCACTATTTAAAATATACATAGTGTACCCCCTAATTGACCTATCATTATTTCCTGTGGTAGGGTACACTATTACCCTGTAATATAATACCTGGTCCAATTTAAATAATATGGGTCAATATTAAGGTCTGATATTGCGCCTTGCGTTAGTTAACCATTGAAAGATGTCTTTGAATTTTTAAAGCATTTTAGAACGCCTATTTCTTCATTTTAAGCTTCTCAGAACACTCTATTTCGCATATGCATACATAGTAAAATTTAGGGTCACGCTGTGTCCCCCCTAAATGACATATATTTAATTCCTGTGGTAGGGTACACTATTACCCTGTAATATAATACGTGGTCCAATTTAAAAATTATAGGTCAATATTAAGGTCTGATACCGTGCCGTTAGTTAACATTGAAAAATGTCTTTGAATTTTTAAAGCATTTTAGAACGCTTATTTCCTCATTTTAAGCTTCTCAGAACACTTTATTTCGCATAGGCATAAATTGTAAACTTTAGGGTCACGCTGTGTACCGCCTAATTGACCTATAATTATTTCCTGTGGTAGGGCACACTATAACCCTGTAATATAATACGTGGTCCAATTTAAAAATTTTAGGTCAATATTAAGGTCCGATACCCTACCGTTAGTTAACATAAAAAAGAGTCTTCGTATTTCCTTGTTTTAATGCACTATTTAAAATATACATAGTGTACCCCCTAAATGACCTATAATTATTTCCTGTTGTAGGGTACACTATTACCCTGTAATATAATACCTGGTCCAATTTAAATATTATGGTTCCATATTAAGGTCTGATATCGCGCCTTGCGTTAGTTAACCATTGAAAGATGTCTTTAAATTTTTAAAGCATTTTAGAACGCTTATTTCTTCATTTTAAGCTTCTCAGAACACTCTATTTCGCATAGGCATACATAGTAAACTTTAGGGTCACGCTGTGTACCCCCTAAATGACCTATTATTATTTCCTGTGGTAGGGTACACTATTACCCTGTAATATAATTCGTGGTCCAATTTAAAAAGTATAGGTCAATATTAAGGTCCGATACCGTGCCGTTAGTTAACATAGAAAAGTGTCTTCGTATTTCCTTGTTTTAATGCACTATTTAAAATATACATAGTGTACCCCCTAATTGACCTATAATTATTTCCTGTGGTACGGTACTTTATTACCCTGTAATATAATACCTGGTCCAATTTAAATAATATGGGTCAATATTAAGGTCGGATATTGCGCCTTGCGTTAGTTAACCATTGAAAGATGTCTTTGAATTTTTAAAGCATTTTAGAAAGCTTATTTCTTCATTTTAAGCTTCTCAGAACACTCTATTTCGCATAGGCATACATAGTAAACTTTGGGGTCACGCTGTGTACCCCCTAATTAACCTATAATTATTTCCTGAGGTAGGGTGCACTATTACCCTGTAATATAATACGTGGTCCAATTTAAAAATTTTAGGTCAATATTAAGGTCCGATACCCTACCGTTAGTTAACATAAAAAAGAGTCTTCGTATTTCCTTGTTTTAATGCACTATTTAAAATATACATAGTGTACCCCCTAAATGACCTATAATTATTTCCTGTTGTAGGGTACACTATTACCCTGTAATATAATACCTGGTCCAATTTAAATATTATGGTTCCATATTAAGGTCTGATATCGCGCCTTGCGTTAGTTAACCATTGAAAGATGTCTTTAAATTTTTAAAGCATTTTAGAACGCTTATTTCTTCATTTTAAGCTTCTCAGAACACTCTATTTCGCATAGGCATACATAGTAAACTTTAGGGTCACGCTGTGTACCCCCTAATTGACCTATTATTATTTCCTGTGGTAGGGTACACTATTACCCTGTAATATAATTCGTGGTCCAATTTAAAAAGTATAGGTCAATATTAAGGTCCGATACCGTGCCGTTAGTTAACATAGAAAAGTGTCTTCGTATTTCCTTGTTTTAATGCACTATTTAAAATATACATAGTGTACCCCCTAATTGACCTATAATTATTTCCTGTGGTACGGTACTTTATTACCCTGTAATATAATACCTGGTCCAATTTAAATAATATGGGTCAATATTAAGGTCTGATATTGCGCCTTGCGTTAGTTAACCATTGAAAGATGTCTTTGAATTTTTAAAGCATTTTAGAAAGCTTATTTCTTCATTTTAAGCTTCTCAGAACACTCTATTTCGCATAGGCATACACAGTAAACTTTGGGGTCACGCTGTGTACCCCCTAAATGACCTATTATTATTTCCTGTGGTAGGGTACACTATTACCCTGTAATATAATTCGTGGTCCAATTTAAAAAGTATAGGTCAATATTAAGGTCCGATACCGTGCCGTTAGTTAACATAGAAAAGTGTCTTCGTATTTCCTTGTTTTAATGCACTATTTAAAATATACATAGTGTACCCCCTAATTGACCTATAATTATTTCCTGTGGTACGGTACTTTATTACCCTGTAATATAATACCTGGTCCAATTTAAATAATATGGGTCAATATTAAGGTCTGATATTGCGCCTTGCGTTAGTTAACCATTGAAAGATGTCTTTGAATTTTTAAAGCATTTTAGAAAGCTTATTTCTTCATTTTAAGCTTCTCAGAACACTCTATTTCGCATAGGCATACATAGTAAACTTTAGGGTCACGCTGTGTACCCCCTAATTGACCTATTATTATTTCCTGTGGTAGGGTACACTATTACCCTGTAATATAATTCGTGGTCCAATTTAAAAAGTATAGGTCAATATTAAGGTCCGATACCGTGCCGTTAGTTAACATAGAAAAGTGTCTTCGTATTTCCTTGTTTTAATGCACTATTTAAAATATACATAGTGTACCCCCTAATTGACCTATAATTATTTCCTGTGGTACGGTACTTTATTACCCTGTAATATAATACCTGGTCCAATTTAAATAATATGGGTCAATATTAAGGTCTGATATTGCGCCTTGCGTTAGTTAACCATTGAAAGATGTCTTTGAATTTTTAAAGCATTTTAGAAAGCTTATTTCTTCATTTTAAGCTTCTCAGAACACTCTATTTCGCATAGGCATACATAGTAAACTTTAGGGTCACGCTGTGTACCCCCTAATTGACCTATTATTATTTCCTGTGGTAGGGTACACTATTACCCTGTAATATAATTCGTGGTCCAATTTAAAAAGTATAGGTCAATATTAAGGTCCGATACCGTGCCGTTAGTTAACATAGAAAAGTGTCTTCGTATTTCCTTGTTTTAATGCACTATTTAAAATATACATAGTGTACCCCCTAATTGACCTATAATTATTTCCTGTTTTACGGTACTTTATTACCCTGTAATATAATACCTGGTCCAATTTAAATAATATGGGTCAATATTAAGGTCTGATATTGCGCCTTGCGTTAGTTAACCATTGAAAGATGTCTTTGAATTTTTAAAGCATTTTAGAACGCTTATTTCTTCATTTTAAGCTTCTCAGAACACTCTATTTCGCATAGGCATACATAGTAAACTTTAGGGTCACGCTGTGTACCCCCTAAATGACCTATTATTATTTCCTGTGGTAGGGTGCACTATTACCCTGTAATATAATTCGTGGTCCAATTTAAAAAGTATAGGTCAATATTAAGGTCCGATACCGTGCCGTTAGTTAACATAGAAAAGTGTCTTCGTATTTCCTTGTTTTAATGCACTATTTAAAATATACATAGTGTACCCCCTCATTGACCTATAATTATTTCCTGTGGTACGGTACTTTATTACCCTGTAATATAATACCTGGTCCAATTTAAATAATATGGGTCAATATTAAGGTCTGATATTGCGCCTTGCGTTAGTTAACCATTGAAAGATGTCTTTGAATTTTTAAAGCATTTTAGAAAGCTTATTTCTTCATTTTAAGCTTCTCAGAACACTCTATTTCGCATAGGCATACATAGTAAACTTTGGGGTCACGCTGTGTACCCCCTAATTAACCTATAATTATTTCCTGTGGTAGGGTGCACTATTACCCTGTAATATAATACGTGGTCCAATTTAAAAATTTTAGGTCAATATTAAGGTCCGATACCCTACCGTTAGTTAACATAAAAAAGAGTCTTCGTATTTCCTTGTTTTAATGCACTATTTAAAATATACATAGTGTACCCCCTAAATGACCTATAATTATTTCCTGTTGTAGGGTACACTATTACCCTGTAATATAATACCTGGTCCAATTTAAATATTATGGTTCCATATTAAGGTCTGATATCGCGCCTTGCGTTAGTTAACCATTGAAAGATGTCTTTAAATTTTTAAAGCATTTTAGAACGCTTATTTCTTCATTTTAAGCTTCTCAGAACACTCTATTTCGCATAGGCATACATAGTAAACTTTAGGGTCACGCTGTGTACCCCCTAAATGACCTATTATTATTTCCTGTGGTAGGGTGCACTATTACCCTGTAATATAATTCGTGGTCCAATTTAAAAAGTATAGGTCAATATTAAGGTCCGATACCGTGCCGTTAGTTAACATAGAAAAGTGTCTTCGTATTTCCTTGTTTTAATGCACTATTTAAAATATACATAGTGTACCCCCTCATTGACCTATAATTATTTCCTGTGGTACGGTACTTTATTACCCTGTAATATAATACCTGGTCCAATTTAAATAATATGGGTCAATATTAAGGTCTGATATTGCGCCTTGCGTTAGTTAACCATTGAAAGATGTCTTTGAATTTTTAAAGCATTTTAGAAAGCTTATTTCTTCATTTTAACTCTTTAAAGACCAAGTGGCCTGAAGAAGTCCGGACTACTTAACGACCGACTGGGGTCAGTGGGGAACTCTGAAGGGTGAATGGGTAGTAGTGATTGGGAGGGGATGAGCTGCTTGACAGTGATGTATAGGAACTCATCGAAAGTCAAAAGGAAGAGGTGTGCGAACTTCACGCTTTATTCAGAAACACTTCCCCCTGTGGTTTTAGGGAAACACAAAATCCTCTTAATTTGTAACAGATTTGTTTGTTGTTTGAACTGGACCATTTTATTCATTTATTAAAAATTCGGGAATGGCGTTCTTTTGGGAATTTATTTTTGAAATATCAGAGTCCATTAAAACAAATATCTTTTTAATAAAATTGTAATGTGCTTACTGTTGACTACCAAACGTTAATTTTTTGTATAATTACAAATACACTATCATAAATACCGAAATTACTGAAAAAAATTTGAATAAAGCCAACATTGTATAATGCTTTCTGTTAATCACTGATATTTTAATGATAATGTTATCATTAAAATAGTATCATTAAAATATCATTAAACCCGTTCATGGAAATTTTGATCCCTGAATAAAATAAAAAAAGGTTACTATTTTTATCATTTAATAAACTTTTTATAGGTATTTTTTTATCAAATATTTTATTTATTTCCATTTTGTTCTCCATTAACCTGTTTGGTATTTTTCAGTAATCAATTTTATTACAGTGTGCTTTTCATTAGTGAATGTTAGACGATAGATAAAATAATTTGAAATACATTAAATTAATAATATATCTTTTAAACTTGAGCTAGTGCAGATATTTTAGACTTTGTTTTACTTCAACAAAAAAATTTTTAAATCTTAAAATTCTTATTAAAATTTCTATTTAATGCTTTATTAAAGAAAACTAAATTCCATTATATCTAAAATTATGATTATACATAATTTTAAATACTATACAAATATTTAAAAAAAAATAATCCAGCTTTTTTTTTCTAAATTTTTTTACATTGTATTATATAATTTCGGTATAGTAATTTCGTTCTTTTTGGTATTAATTTCCTATCAATTAATATATAAATTATCTTTAAGGATAATAAGTTATATAAAATTATTGTTTAAAGGAAATTGCTTTCACACATAAAGGATTTTTATAAATGTCATCTCACTTATATGTAAGCAGTTTTGATAATGCAGTTTTTGTATATAAGTAATTCAATAGGTATAGTCAAACAATGTCGCAGATCTTTCTGAATGAAATGGTTTTTCTGATTTCTCCTGTAAGATTTTTAGGTAATTGTTATGAAATAGCTTATTAAATTTGAATACATTTTCTTTACGCAGCAAGTTATATATTCTAATTGTAAACCAGAGCTTTTTAATCATTATTTACTTTTTCACTGCAATTACAATTTCCAAATCAGCTTAAAATTAAGTTTATTGTTTTGTTTATTGTTTTAATTTGGTCCTTTATAGCAAAACATGACTAATGCAAAGTTATTAAATGACATTGCTGATATTAATTTAATTTAATTGAATAATCTTATAGTAAGTCTTATAATAAATAAATAAATTTGTATAAAATAAATTTGTGTCCTGCATCAGATAGCAGCAAAAAACATCCCGACTTAAAATTTATCTTCGAGTCACGATACATAATAGTATCTGTTATCTGGATTTTTTTAATGGTGTAATTTTAATTGCTATTCGCTCATTTAAATACTTAAGTCAGTTTGCTAGATACATTAGTTGACTTAAAAATTGAGCAAATTACATTAACTATTTTAATAATTATAATAATAATAATATATATATATATATACAGGGGAAAATGTCAAAATGAATAGATTTATAAGAGAAAAGTTTTATAGTGAACCTTTTAAATCATTTGTTGCTAAAAACGAGTTTAAATGCAACAAATTGAAGATTTCCAAAAAAAAAAAAAATCATCAGTCAGTACAATTGCTGAAAGCGATTTTCCTTGATCACCGTACGGGGAAAGGATAGTAAATCCAGTTCTTTTGTGACAAAGCCGAAAAGGGAAGCTAATAGGTAGGCATTGACAATAGAAACTTATCTTCTTTGAAAAATACTTGGAATCTATTTCCATTCACTAAACGCCGCAACTATTTGCTGTACCATTTGGTAGTACTCTCATATGATTAGTAGGTAAAGTCTGTAAATGAGTGCAGGTGGTTAAATAGAATTGACAATACGCTCATTTGTAATGCTAAATCTAACCCCATCAATAGTTTATTCAAATAAATAAATTATTTAATTTAATAGTAATTTTAAAAGTTAATCTCTATTTAAAGAAAATAAAAATTAACCCACCAGCTAAAAAGAACCATACCTTATTTTAAACGTTAATTTTCGAGTTTGATTTGATACTCTTCTGAAAGCAGTATTATTATTGAATTCTAAGAACAGTATTATTATTGCTGAATTAATAGATATTTATTTGTTTATAAAAGGAATTTGTTTATAAAAGAAAAGTTTATAAAGGAAGTTTTGTAGCTACATATGAATTTCATACTATAAAGAACTGTTTAAGTATTATTTTTTTTTCTTGTTTTAATATGTTTCAGACATTTTATGTTGAGCAAAATATAGCTTTGAAGGTGTAGCATATTTATTGATAAAACTAGACATCATTCAAAATAATTCAGACTGGTTCAGATTCATATATTTCATTTATATGCATTTCAAAGAAAATATTTTATCCATACTATTAAATAATACCAAAGATACCATCTATTAATTTCTAAGAGAAATCTAGGCTTCTTAATTATTTAAAAATATATAGATTTTTACCCCTTTGATGAGTATGATATAAAGAGAAATAGCTAACATACTTCCATTTTCATTACGCGAAACGGATAAACTTCTAAATTAATATAAATGGAGGAACTCATTCTTTTTTAAATTAAATGCATATATTAAAATAATTGTGAAAAGAAATTTTTCTATTTAAGTAAATTTTTTTGTCGAACAATATTATTTGTTTCCGCTGCAGGCTTAATTTGCTTGATCAGTGAATTAAAATATTTCATTTAAATAGTACTAACTCTGTATAGAATGACACAAAAATCTGTAATTAATAAAAAAAATTAATTTGAAAAGTAATCCATCTTTTTTAGTTAATTTCTTACTATTTCAAACAATCGATAAAAATTTAAATTACTACACAATATTTGGTTAACGTTACAATATTCCTCATTCAAAATTGCTGTCATAATCTCATTAGCTCTAATAATACGATGTAGAGTCGTTGTGGCCCAGGTTACAGATCATTCGCCTTCCAATGAGGTATACCAAGTTCGAATTCTATAGCGATGGCTAGTCGACGCGAATTTCGCATCCGGCTCGCATTGACCACAGTGCTGATAACCACAGTGGTAAACGGATCATGACTTAGAGTCCCCCGCAATCAGGCTAACCTTAGGATGTTTTCGCGGTTTCCCTTACCATGTGACGCACATAGGGATCAGTTCCCTTCAAATAGTTCTCCACAAAGGCAAACTTGATCCAGGAGTTCCCTTGTCTTCTGGATTGGATATAAAATTGTAAGGCTACGGAGCTGAACATTACTTGTCGTAAGCCCAAAATTGGTCGGCTGTTCAACGACGGTAAGAAAATAACATGATGTGCAAGTTAAAATATTAAATTTAAAAAACTTATGGGGAAAGTACTGAATGCAAAGTCTTTGTGCTAATATTTGTTTTAAATTATTTGTAAATGAAATTTGTTATTTACCTTTATTAAATATTGAACTATGGAAGTAAATATTAAAGTTTCATTAAAAAATACTTAAAACTAGTGACTAACTTAACTTGTAAATTTTTTCTCGTTTATAGTTTTGCTTAGTTATTTTATACTATTTTCTTAATTTTGTTTACACTATGGTGCTAAAAGATAATTGCATTTAAATAATTGAATATTACACGTTGAAACGAGGAGATTTTGAGTTGAATTTAATGCAGGGTTTACTGACACAAGTTCAGAGAAAAGATATGCTGCGCCTAACAAACGGTTTTAAAACAAATCAAAAGGTAAAATGCGCGCTACAAATTTCTCTAACTAAAATGCATAGTAATTGATATAATAGTATAATACAAAATAGGTGCATCAAGAAGATTTCGAAAAATTTATTTACTATGAAATATCAAAATTTGTAAACAAAATCAATTTCACGGGAATTTATATAGTTCTTAAAAACTGGAAGAAAATTTAGTCAATAATTATTTTTGTAAATCATTATATAACACATTTGCTAAATAATCAAGGATAGATTATCTTTGCATAGCACTCAATAATTAGGACTTAAGTTGGTGGGTTACTAAGGCTTCCTTTGTCCCTTTCAAAGAAACGCTTTCAGCTAAACAGGTGCAATGCATAGAAAGGATATTTTACTTTTCATTCTTCTTTTGAAAACACCAGAATTTTAAATTGTTTTGTACAGGGAGGTGTTAAAGAAATAGCTAACCTTTCCTTGTAGTGGGGAAAGAAAGCTTTTATTATCTCAACTACAATAGTTCTGCTTCAGAAAAAGCTAAAAAAAAGAAGAAAAAAAAATATTTTCTTCGATAAATAGCCAATTTATCCTTTTAATTCTTTTTCCTTGATTATATGTTTATGTATAAATTCTTTTTCTTTGCATTTATATAAGGGTTTTCATAGGGATCGCTATTTCCCTGATTCTAGTACACAGTAAAAGGATTATGCATGATTTCTTAATTCAAACTTGTGTTAGCCTTTTGTTAAATAGTAAAATGGGTAATCATTGTGTAATCATGTTGCTTTTTTTTCGGTATTTTGGGGTTTGCAGAAAAAAAAGGGGGGGGGGGGATAACCAGCTGATAGTCGGCTGAAGAAAAAATATGCTAATTTTTATTAAGGATAAAAAGAAACCTAAGAATGTGATACCCTTTCAAATCATTAGGCAGGTGAAAAGGAGTCTGAATACAATAAATTGAAGATTTCAAAGGAGTATTCATTCAAAGATGAGCATAGATTATCTCCTGTCAAAAAGTGGGACTAATGCCCTTCCCTTTTGTGACTAAACTGAGAGGTTGAACTGAGATTGCCAATTGAATAATCGAACAAAACTATCTTGTTTGCGCAAAATTGTTTGTAATTCTTTTATTACCTAACTGCAAATCCAATGTTAACAAATTTAATTTGCACTCAGTTGCTAATATCCAATTTGGAAATGTAATTGTAATTTATTTTAACTGTTAAATTGTAATTCAAACTAAAAATAATTTTTTTCCCATGTCATTTTGATGCATTATTGCTCTTTTACTTATAGTTCAATGTGCAGAAATACCTTTTACGTGATATTTCTGCACATTGAACTAGGTATTATCCGAAATAAATATGAAAATAAAGTTTCACTGCAACAGAGAAACTTTTTGTTCATTAATAAATTTAGTTAAGCAAAGTTTCAATAAATAAAAATGTGCTTGTATGAATTTAAAAAGAAAGGATTTTTAAAGTGTTTAAAATTATGCTTGGAAGATGCATACTTTACTTTTACGATGGTTTATCTGCATCTTTAAATGTGAGAGAAAAAAAATTAAAAGAAAAAAAAATTAAAAAAAAAAAAAAAAACTAAAAATTAATGATAATAATAATAAAAATAAAAATTTTTTAAACTTATGACTTTGAAGATTTAAAAATATTTAATTATGCTTTCTTTTATCCAACGAAATTAATTAATGAAATTATGTTATAATTAAAAAAAAATATATCACTGCAATTGCAGCCTCTATTAATTTTAATAATAAAATAATTTCCTTTTAAAAAATTCATAGTTAAAAGGGAAAAAGATAATTTTCCACATTTTTTTTTGATAGAAAAGATTTTACAAATGAAATATTTTTTGTCCATCTGAACCAAACTGATCTCATTTTACTTACAGAGCTAAAGTGTGCCTACAAGACCACTAAAGTGTACGTTCAAATGAAAATAAATAAATACTGAATGAAGACAGGTACAGATAAATTGTAGAAACTTGATGTTGACAACCGACTTGATGTTGGAGAAAACAGATGAAGTTAAATAAATAAAATTAAAAAAAGATATCCGATAAGTCAGACATAAGATGTAATTTCCGCTGTTACTAAAGAAAACACATTTGTATATATGCTAAAAAATTTTCTTTACTATAAATTGAAAAGAAATGAATTAATTTTTTACCATATCCCATAAGCATTTGCTTTTTCCTTCAAAATTTACCTTAAAAAAATTCACTTTTTCCTAAAACTCAAATTCTTTAATTTGCAAGTTTTTAACAGTATTTTAAGAACCAGTTCCAGCTTCTCTTCTTGCAGTTACACCCAAATAACGTTTTGAAAGCAGCATTTGAAAGTTATCTGTTATTTTTCCAAGTATTCAATTAAATCAGAAAAATAGCTCAAGGAAATATTTCTCTAATAATTAATGCAAATACATTTCCATGATCAAACTTCAATATTATTTGAACTTTATTTGACTCATAAAGTTAAAAAAAAAAAAAAAGCGTGAATTTAGTTAATATTAACTGAAACAAAAAATAACTAAAAAAATTGTTCTTGTTACTGAATTTTCGACACATTTTCAAGAGGATTTTTTTCTTCTATTTTTGCATGATATAGGCATTTGAAGATAATCTGTTTTAAGAAAAAATAACCCCAAATTTAAAAAATAAATAAAATAACAAAAAATTTATGTATAAATAAAAGGAAGATATGGAAAAAAAAATCTCATTATTTACTTAATTCCTGCTTTTGAATATTTAACCAGAAAAACGTTCCAAGGGGAAAAAATAAGCAAGCCGATTGTCAGTTTGAATGCCATGAAGTTTCACTGACAAGTAGAGCACGCCTTTGATTTATTAGTGACGTGGGGGAGCAAATGACCTGCTGAGAAGCAAATGACTAAAGAGAACCCCCAACAAAGAGGGTGAGTTCATTTGTGAATTTTCTCTTCTGAAAAACTGAGGATGTTAACGGTGGTAAAATTTCCACTGCTTCGGTCTTTAAAGAGTTAAGCTTCTCAGAACACTCTATTTCGCATAGGCATACATAGTAAACTTTAGGGTCACGCTGTGTACCCCCTAATTGACCTATTATTATTTCCTGTGGTAGGGTACACTATTACCCTGTAATATAATTCGTGGTCCAATTTAAAAAGTATAGGTCAATATTAAGGTCCGATACCGTGCCGTTAGTTAACATAGAAAAGTGTCTTCGTATTTCCTTGTTTTAATGCACTATTTAAAATATACATAGTGTACCCCCTAATTGACCTATAATTATTTCCTGTTTTACGGTACTTTATTACCCTGTAATATAATACCTGGTCCAATTTAAATAATATGGGTCAATATTAAGGTCTGATATTGCGCCTTGCGTTAGTTAACCATTGAAAGATGTCTTTGAATTTTTAAAGCATTTTAGAACGCTTATTTCTTCATTTTAAGCTTCTCAGAACACTCTATTTCGCATAGGCATACATAGTAAACTTTAGGGTCACGCTGTGTACCCCCTAAATGACCTATTATTATTTCCTGTGGTAGGGTGCACTATTACCCTGTAATATAATTCGTGGTCCAATTTAAAAAGTATAGGTCAATATTAAGGTCCGATACCGTGCCGTTAGTTAACATAGAAAAGTGTCTTCGTATTTCCTTGTTTTAATGCACTATTTAAAATATACATAGTGTACCCCCTCATTGACCTATAATTATTTCCTGTGGTACGGTACTTTATTACCCTGTAATATAATACCTGGTCCAATTTAAATAATATGGGTCAATATTAAGGTCTGATATTGCGCCTTGCGTTAGTTAACCATTGAAAGATGTCTTTGAATTTTTAAAGCATTTTAGAAAGCTTATTTCTTCATTTTAAGCTTCTCAGAACACTCTATTTCGCATAGGCATACATAGTAAACTTTGGGGTCACGCTGTGTACCCCCTAATTAACCTATAATTATTTCCTGTGGTAGGGTGCACTATTACCCTGTAATATAATACGTGGTCCAATTTAAAAATTTTAGGTCAATATTAAGGTCCGATACCCTACCGTTAGTTAACATAAAAAAGAGTCTTCGTATTTCCTTGTTTTAATGCACTATTTAAAATATACATAGTGTACCCCCTAAATGACCTATAATTATTTCCTGTTGTAGGGTACACTATTACCCTGTAATATAATACCTGGTCCAATTTAAATATTATGGTTCCATATTAAGGTCTGATATCGCGCCTTGCGTTAGTTAACCATTGAAAGATGTCTTTAAATTTTTAAAGCATTTTAGAACGCTTATTTCTTCATTTTAAGCTTCTCAGAACACTCTATTTCGCATAGGCATACATAGTAAACTTTAGGGTCACGCTGTGTACCCCCTAAATGACCTATTATTATTTCCTGTGGTAGGGTGCACTATTACCCTGTAATATAATTCGTGGTCCAATTTAAAAAGTATAGGTCAATATTAAGGTCCGATACCGTGCCGTTAGTTAACATAGAAAAGTGTCTTCGTATTTCCTTGTTTTAATGCACTATTTAAAATATACATAGTGTACCCCCTCATTGACCTATAATTATTTCCTGTGGTACGGTACTTTATTACCCTGTAATATAATACCTGGTCCAATTTAAATAATATGGGTCAATATTAAGGTCTGATATTGCGCCTTGCGTTAGTTAACCATTGAAAGATGTCTTTGAATTTTTAAAGCATTTTAGAAAGCTTATTTCTTCATTTTAAGCTTCTCAGAACACTCTATTTCGCATAGGCATACATAGTAAACTTTGGGGTCACGCTGTGTACCCCCTAATTAACCTATAATTATTTCCTGTGGTAGGGTGCACTATTACCCTGTAATATAATACGTGGTCCAATTTAAAAATTTTAGGTCAATATTAAGGTCCGATACCCTACCGTTAGTTAACATAAAAAAGAGTCTTCGTATTTCCTTGTTTTAATGCACTATTTAAAATATACATAGTGTACCCCCTAAATGACCTATAATTTTTTCCTGTTGTAGGGTACACTATTACCCTGTAATATAATACCTGGTCCAATTTAAATATTATGGTTCCATATTAAGGTCTGATATCGCGCCTTGCGTTAGTTAACCATTGAAAGATGTCTTTAAATTTTTAAAGCATTTTAGAACGCTTATTTCTTCATTTTAAGCTTCTCAGAACACTCTATTTCGCATAGGCATACATAGTAAACTTTAGGGTCACGCTGTGTACCCCCTAATTGACCTATACTTATTTTCTGTGGTAGGGTACACTATCACCCTGTGATATAATACGTGGTCCAATTTAAAAATTATAGGTCAATATTAAGGTCCGATACCGTGCCGTTAGTTAACATAGAAAAGTGTCTTCGTTTTTCCTTGTTTTAATGCACTATTTAAAATATACATAGTGTACCCCCTAATTGACCTATAATTATTTCCTGTGGTAGGGTACACTATTACCCTGTAATATAATACCTGGTCCAATTTAAATGATATGGGTCAATATTAAGGTCTGATATTGCGCCTTGCGTTAGTTAACCATTGAAAGATGTCTTTGAATTTTTAAAGCATTTTAGAACGCTTATTTCTTCATTTTAAGCTTCTCAGAACACTCTATATCGCATAGGCATACATAGTAAAATTTGGGGTCACGCTGTGTCCCCCCTAAATGACATATATTTATTTCCTGTGGTAGGGTACACTATTACCCTGTAATATAATACGTGGTCCAATTTAAAAATTATAGGTCAATATTAAGGTCTGATACCGTGCCGTTAGTTAACATAGAAAAATGTCTTTGAATTTTTAAAGCATTTTAGAACGCTTATTTCCTCATTTTAAGCTTCTCAGAACACTTTATTTCGCATAGGCATACATTGTAAACTTTAGGGTCACGCTGTGTACCCCCTAATTGACCTATAATTATTTCCTGTGGTAGGGTACACTATAACCTTGTAATATAATACGTGGTCCAATTTATAAATTATAGGTCAATATTAAGGTCCGATACCGTGCCGTTAGTTAACATAGAAAAGTGTCTTCGAATTTCCTTGTTTTAATGCACTATTTAAAATATACATAGTGTACCCCCTAATTGACCTATCATTATTTCCTGTGGTAGGGTACACTATTACCCTGTAATATAATACCTGGTCCAATTTAAATAATATGGGTCAATATTAAGGTCTGATATTGCGCCTTGCGTTAGTTAACCATTGAAAGATGTCTTTCAATTTTTAAAGCATTTTAGAACGCCTATTTCTTCATTTTAAGCTTCTCAGAACACTCTATTTCGCATATGCATACATAGTAAAATTTAGGGTCACGCTGTGTGCCCCCTAAATGACATATATTTAATTCCTGTGGTAGGGTACACTATTACCCTGTAATATAATACGTGGTCCAATTTAAAAATTATAGGTCAATATTAAGGTCTGATACCGTGCCGTTAGTTAACATTGAAAAATGTCTTTGAATTCTTAAAGCATTTTAGAACGCTTATTTCCTCATTTTAAGCTTCTCAGAACACTTTATTTCGCATAGGCATAAATTGTAAACTTTAGGGTCACGCTGTGTACCGCCTAATTGACCTATAATTATTTCCTGTGGTAGGGCACACTATAACCCTGTAATATAATACGTGGTCCAATTTAAAAATTTTAGGTCAATATTAAGGTCCGATACCCTACCGTTAGTTAACATAAAAAAGAGTCTTCGTATTTCCTTGTTTTAATGCACTATTTAAAATATACATAGTGTACCCCCTGAATGACCTATAATTATTTCCTGTTGTAGGGTACACTATTACCCTGTAATATAATACCTGGTCCAATTTAAATATTATGGTTCCATATTAAGGTCTGATATCGCGCCTTGCGTTAGTTAACCATTGAAAGATGTCTTTAAATTTTTAAAGCATTTTAGAACGCTTATTTCTTCATTTTAAGCTTCTCAGAACACTCTATTTCGCATAGGCATACATAGTAAACTTTAGGGTCACGCTGTGTACCCCCTAAATGACCTATTATTATTTCCTGTGGTCGGGTACTCTATTACCCTGTAATATAATTCGTGGTCCAATTTAAAAAGTATAGGTCAATATAAAGGTCCGATACCGTGCCGTTAGTTAACATAAAAAAGAGTCTTCGTATTTCCTTGTTTTAATGCACTATTTAAAATATACATAGTGTACCCCCTAAATGACCTATAATTATTTCCTGTTGTAGGGTACACTATTACCCTGTAATATAATACCTGGTCCAATTTAAATATTATGGTTCCATATTAAGGTCTGATATCGCGCCTTGCGTTAGTTAACCATTGAAAGATGTCTTTGAATTTTTAAAGCATTTTAGAACGCTTATTTCTTCATTTTAAGCTTCTCAGAACACTCTATTTCGCATAGGCATACATAGTAAACTTTGGGGTCACGCTGTGTACCCCCTAATTGACCTATAATTATTTCCTGTGGTAGGGTACACTATTACCCTGTAATATAATACGTGGTCCAATTTCAAAATTATAGGTCAATATTAAGGTCCGATACCGTGCCGTTAGTTAACATAGAAAAGTGTCTTCGTATTTCCTTGTTTTAATGCACTATTTAAAATATACATAGTGTACCCCTAATTGACCTATAATTATTTCCTGTGGTAGGGTACACTATTACCCTGTAATATAATACCTGGTCCAATTTAAATATTATGGGTCAATATTAAGGTCTGATATTGCGCCTTGCGTTAGTTAACCATTGAAAGATGTCTTTGAATTTTTAAAGCATTTTAGAACGCTTATTTCTTCATTTTAAGCTTCTCAGAACCCCTTATTTCACATAGGCATACATAGTAAACTTTAGGGTCACGCTGTGTACCCCCTAATTGACCTATACTTATTTTCTGTGGTAGGGTACACTATCACCCTGTGATATAATACGTGGTCCAATTTAAAAATTATAGGTCAATATTAAGGTCCGATACCGTGCCGTTAGTTAACATAGAAAAGTGTCTTCGTTTTTCCTTGTTTTAATGCACTATTTAAAATATACATAGTGTACCCCCTAATTGACCTATAATTATTTCCTGTGGTAGGGTACACTATTACCCTGTAATATAATACCTGGTCCAATTTAAATGATATGGGTCAATATTAAGGTCTGATATTGCGCCTTGCGTTAGTTAACCATTGAAAGATGTCTTTGAATTTTTAAAGCATTTTATAACGCTTATTTCTTCATTTTAAGCTTCTCAGAACACTCTATATCGCATAGGCATACATAGTAAAATTTGGGGTCACGCTGTGTCCCCCCTAAATGACATATATTTATTTCCTGTGGTAGGGTACACTATTACCCTGTAATATAATACGTGGTCCAATTTAAAAATTATAGGTCAATATTAAGGTCTGATACCGTGCCGTTAGTTAACATAGAAAAATGTCTTTGAATTTTTAAAGCATTTTAGAACGCTTATTTCCTCATTTTAAGCTTCTCAGAACACTTTATTTCGCATAGGCATACATTGTAAACTTTAGGGTCACGCTGTGTACCCCCTAATTGACCTATAATTATTTCCTGTGGTAGGGTACACTATAACCTTGTAATATAATACGTGGTCCAATTTATAAATTATAGGTCAATATTAAGGTCCGATACCGTGCCGTTAGTTAACATAGAAAAGTGTCTTCGAATTTCCTTTTTTTAATGCACTATTTAAAATATACATAGTGTACCCCCTAATTGACCTATCATTATTTCCTGTGGTAGGGTACACTATTACCCTGTAATATAATACCTGGTCCAATTTAAATAATATGGGTCAATATTAAGGTCTGATATTGCGCCTTGCGTTAGTTAACCATTGAAAGATGTCTTTGAATTTTTAAAGCATTTTAGAACGCCTATTTCTTCATTTTAAGCTTCTCAGAACACTCTATTTCGCATATGCATACATAGTAAAATTTAGGGTCACGCTGTGTCCCCCCTAAATGACATATATTTAATTCCTGTGGTAGGGTACACTATTACCCTGTAATATAAGACGTGGTCCAATTTAAAAATTATAGGTCAATATTAAGGTCTGATACCGTGCCGTTAGTTAACATTGAAAAATGTCTTTGAATTTTTAAAGCATTTTAGAACGCTTATTTCCTCATTTTAAGCTTCTCAGAACACTTTATTTCGCATAGGCATAAATTGTAAACTTTAGGGTCACGCTGTGTACCGCCTAATTGACCTATAATTATTTCCTGTGGTAGGGCACACTATAACCCTGTAATATAATACGTGGTCCAATTTAAAAATTTTAGGTCAATATTAAGGTCCGATACCCTACCGTTAGTTAACATAAAAAAGAGTCTTCGTATTTCCTTGTTTTAATGCACTATTTAAAATATACATAGTGTACCCCCTAAATGACCTATAATTATTTCCTGTTGTAGGGTACACTATTACCCTGTAATATAATACCTGGTCCAATTTAAATATTATGGTTCCATATTAAGGTCTGATATCGCGCCTTGCGTTAGTTAACCTTTGAAAGATGTCTTTAAATTTTTAAAGCATTTTAGAACGCTTATTTCTTCATTTTAAGCTTCTCAGAACACTCTATTTCGCATAGGCATACATAGTAAACTATAGGGTCACGCTGTGTACCCCCTAAATGACCTATTATTATTTCCTGTGGTCGGGTACTCTATTACCCTGTAATATAATTCGTGGTCCAATTTAAAAAGTATAGGTCAATATAAAGGTCCGATACCGTGCCGTTAGTTAATATAAAAAAGAGTCTTCGTATTTCCTTGTTTTAATGCACTATTTAAAATATACATAGTGTACCCCCTAAATGACCTATAATTATTTCCTGTTGTAGGGTACACTATTACCCTGTAATATAATACCTGGTCCAATTTAAATATTATGGGTCAATATTAAGGACTGATATTGCGCCTTGCGTTAGTTAACCATTGAAAGATGTCTTTGAATTTTTAAAGCATTTTAGAACGCTTATTTCTTCATTTTAAGCTTCTCAGAACCCCTTATTTCGCTTAGGCATACATAGTAAACTTTAGGGTCACGCTGTGTACCCCCTAATTGACCTATACTTATTTTCTGTGGTAGGGTACACTATCACCCTGTGATATAATACGTGGTCCAATTTAAAAATTATAGGTCAATATTAAGGTCCGATACCGTGCCGTTAGTTAACAGAGAAAAGTGTCTTCGTTTTTCCTTGTTTTAATGCACTATTTAAAATATACATAGTGTACCCCCTAATTGACCTATAATTATTTCCTGTGGTAGGGTACACTATTACCCTGTAATATAATACCTGGTCCAATTTAAATGATATGGGTCAATATTAAGGTCTGATATTGCGCCTTGCGTTAGTTAACCATTGAAAGATGTCTTTGAATTTTTAAAGCATTTTAGAACGCTTATTTCTTCATTTTAAGCTTCTCAGAACACTCTATTTCGCATAGGCATACATAGTAAAATTTGGGGTCACGCTGTGTCCCCCCTAAATGACATATATTTATTTCCTGTGGTAGGATACACTATTACCCTGTAATATAATACGTGGTCCAATTTAAAAATTATAGGTCAATATTAAGGTCTGATACCGTGCCGTTAGTTAACATTGAAAAATGTCTTTGAATTTTTAAAGCATTTTAGAACGCTTATTTCCTCATTTTAAGCTTCTCAGAACACTTTATTTCGCATAGGCATAAATTGTAAACTTTAGGGTCACGCTGTGTACCGCCTAATTGACCTATAATTATTTCCTGTGGTAGGGCACACTATAACCCTGTAATATAATACGTGGTCCAATTTATAAATTATAGGTCAATATTAAGGTCCGATACCGTGCCGTTAGTAAACATAGAAAATTGTCTTCGAATTTCCTTGTTTTAATGCACTATTTAAAATATACATAGTGTACCCCCTAATTGACCTATAATTATTTCCTGTGGTAGGGTACACTATTACCCTGTAATATAATACCTGGTCCAATTTAAATGATATGGGTCAATATTAAGGTCTGATATTGCGCCTTGCGTTAGTTAACCATTGAAAGATGTCTTTGAATTTTTAAAGCGTTTTAGAACGCCTATTTCTTCATTTTAAGCTTCTCAGAACACTCTATTTCGCATAGGCATATATAGTAAACTTTGGGGTCACGCTGTGTACCCCCTAATTGACCTATAATTATTTCCTGTGGTAGGGTACACTATTACCCTGTAATATAATACGTGGTCCAATTTAAAAATTATAGGTCAATGTTAAGGTCCGATACCGTGCCGTTAGTTAACATAGAAAAGTGTCTTCGTATTTCCTTGTTTTAATGCACTATTTAAAATATACATAGTGTACCCCCTAATTGACCTATAATTATTTCCTGTTGTAGGGTACACTATTACCCTGTAATATAATACCTGGTCCAATTTAAATATTATGGTTCCATATTAAGGTCTGATATCGCGCCTTGCGTTAGTTAACCATTGAAAGATGTCTTTGAATTTTTAAAGCATTTTAGAACGCTTATTTCTTCATTTTAAGCTTCTCAGAACACTCTATTTCGCATAGGCATACATAGTAAACTTTAGGTTCACGCTGTGTACCCCCTAATTGACCTATAATTATTTCCTGTGGTAGGGTACACTATTACCCTGTAATATAATACGTGGTCCAATTTAAAAATTATAGGTCAATATTAAGGTCCGATACCGTGCCGTTAATTAACATAGAAAAGTGTCTTTGAATTTTTAAAGCATTTTAGAACGTTTATTTCCTCATTTTAAGCTTCTCAGAACACTTTATTTCGCATAGGCATACATAGTAAACTTTAGGGTCACGCTGTGTACCCCCTAATTGACCTATAATTATTTCCTGTGGTAGGGTACACTATTACCCTGTAATATAATTCGTGGTCCAATTTAGAAAATTATAGGTCAATATTAAGGTCCGATACCGTGCCGTTAGTTAACATAGAAAAGTATCTTCGTATTTCCTTGTTTTAATGCACTATTTAAAATATACATAGTGTACCCCCTAAATGACCTATAATTATTTCCTGTTGTAGGGTACACTATTACCCTGTAATATAATACCTGGTCCAATTTAAATATTATGGTTCCATATTAAGGTCTGATATCGCGCCTTGCGTTAGTTAACCATTGAAAGATGTCTTTAAATTTTTAAAGCATTTTAGAACGCTTATTTCTTCATTTTAAGCTTCTCAGAACACTCTATTTCGCATAGGCATACATAGTAAACTTTAGGGTCACGCTGTGTACCCCCTAAATGACCTATTATTATTTCCTGTGGTCGGGTACTCTATTACCCTGTAATATAATTCGTGGTCCAATTTAAAAAGTATAGGTCAATATAAAGGTCCGATACCGTGCCGTTAGTTAACATAAAAAAGAGTCTTCGTATTTCCTTGTTTTAATGCACTATTTAAAATATACATAGTGTACCCCCTAAATGACCTATAATTATTTCCTGTTGTAGGGTACACTATTACCCTGTAATATAATACCTGGTCCAATTTAAATATTATGGGTCAATATTAAGGTCTGATATTGCGCCTTGCGTTAGTTAACCATTGAAAGATGTCTTTGAATTTTTAAAGCATTTTAGAACGCTTATTTCTTCATTTTAAGCTTCTCAGAACCCCTTATTTCGCATAGGCATACATAGTAAACTTTAGGGTCACGCTGTGTACCCCCTAATTGACCTATACTTATTTTCTGAGGTAGGGTACACTATCACCCTGTGATATAATACGTGGTCCAATTTAAAAATTATAGGTCAATATTAAGGTCCGATACCGTGCCGTTAGTTAACATAGAAAAGTGTCTTCGTTTTTCCTTGTTTTAATGCACTATTTAAAATATACATAGTGTACCCCCTAATTGACCTATAATTATTTCCTGTGGTAGGGTACACTATTACCCTGTAATATAATACCTGGTCCAATTTAAATGATATGGGTCAATATTAAGGTCTGATATTGCGCCTTGCGTTAGTTAACCATTGAAAGATGTCTTTGAATTTTTAAAGCATTTTAGAACGCTTATTTCTTCATTTTAAGCTTCTCAGAACACTCTATATCGCATAGGCATACATAGTAAAATTTGGGGTCACGCTGTGTCCCCCCTAAATGACATATATTTATTTCCTGTGGTAGGGTACACTATTACCCTGTAATATAATACGTGGTCCAATTTAAAAATTATAGGTCAATATTAAGGTCTGATACCGTGCCGTTAGTTAACATTGAAAAATGTCTTTGAATTTTTAAAGCATTTTAGAACGCTTATTTCCTCATTTTAAGCTTCTCAGAACACTTTATTTCGCATAGGCATAAATTGTAAACTTTAGGGTCACGCTGTGTACCGCCTAATTGACCTATAATTATTTCCTGTGGTAGGGCACACTATAACCCTGTAATATAATACGTGGTCCAATTTATAAATTATAGGTCAATATTAAGGTCCGATACCGTGCCGTTAGTAAACATAGAAAATTGTCTTCGAATTTCCTTGTTTTAATGCACTATTTAAAATATACATAGTGTACCCCCTAATTGACCTATAATTATTTCCTGTGGTAGGGTACACTATTACCCTGTAATATAATACCTGGTCCAATTTAAATGATATGGGTCAATATTAAGGTCTGATATTGCGCCTTGCGTTAGTTAACCATTGAAAGATGTCTTTGAATTTTTAAAGCGTTTTAGAACGCCTATTTCTTCATTTTAAGCTTCTCAGAACACTCTATTTCGCATAGGCATATATAGTAAACTTTGGGGTCACGCTGATATTGCGCCTTGATATTGCGTCTGATATTGCGCCTTGCGTTAGTTAACCATTGAAAGATGTCTTTGAATTTTTAAAGCGTTTTAGAACGCCTATTTCTTCATTTTAAGCTTCTCAGAACACTCTATTTCGCATAGGCATATATAGTAAACTTTGGGGTCACGCTGTGTACCCCCTAATTGACCTATAATTATTTCCTGTGGTAGGGTACACTATTACCCTGTAATATAATACGTGGTCCAATTTAAAAATTATAGGTCAATGTTAAGGTCCGATACCGTGCCGTTAGTTAACATAGAAAAGTGTCTTCGTATTTCCTTGTTTTAATGCACTATTTAAAATATACATAGTGTACCCCCTAATTGACCTATAATTATTTCCTGTTGTAGGGTACACTATTACCCTGTAATATAATACCTGGTCCAATTTAAATATTATGGTTCCATATTAAGGTCTGATATCGCGCCTTGCGTTAGTTAACCATTGAAAGATGTCTTTGAATTTTTAAAGCATTTTAGAACGCTTATTTCTTCATTTTAAGCTTCTCAGAACACTCTATTTTGCATAGGCATACATAGTAAACTTTAGGTTCACGCTGTGTACCCCCTAATTGACCTATAATTATTTCCTGTGGTAGGGTACACTATTACCCTGTAATATAATACGTGGTCCAATTTAAAAATTATAGGTCAATATTAAGGTCCGATACCGTGCCGTTAATTAACATAGAAAAGTGTCTTTGAATTTTTAAAGCATTTTAGAACGTTTATTTCCTCATTTTAAGCTTCTCAGAACACTTTATTTCGCATAGGCATACATAGTAAACTTTAGGGTCACGCTGTGTACCCCCTAATTGACCTATAATTATTTCCTGTGGTAGGGTACACTATTACCCTGTAATATAATTCGTGGTCCAATTTAGAAAATTATAGGTCAATATTAAGGTCCGATACCGTGCCGTTAGTTAACATAGAAAAGTATCTTCGTATTTCCTTGTTTTAATGCACTATTTAAAATATACATAGTGTACCCCCTAATTGACCTATAATTATTTCCTGTGGTAGAGTACACTATTACCCTGTAATATAATACCTGGTCCAATTTAAATATTATGGGTCAATATTAAGGTCTGATATTGCGCCTTGCGTTAGTTAACCATTGAAAGATGTCTTTGAATTTTTAAAGCGTTTTAGAACGCCTATTTCTTCATTTTAAGCTTTTCAGAACACTCTATTTCGCATAGGCATATATAGTAAACTTTGGGGTCACGCTGTGTACCCCCTAATTGACCTATAATTATTTCCTGTGGTAGGGTACACTATTACCCTGAAATATAATACGTGGTCCAATTTAAAAATTATAGGTCAATGTTAAGGTCCGATACCGTGCCGTTAGTTAACATAGAAAAGTGTCTTCGTATTTCCTTGTTTTAATGCACTATTTAAAATATACATAGTGTACCCCCTAATTGACCTATAATTATTTCCTGTTGTAGGGTACACTATTACCCTGTAATATAATACCTGGTCCAATTTAAATATTATGGTTCCATATTAAGGTCTGATATCGCGCCTTGCGTTAGTTAACCATTGAAAGATGTCTTTGAATTTTTAAAGCATTTTAGAACGCTTATTTCTTCATTTTAAGCTTCTCAGAACACTCTATTTCGCATAGGCATACATAGTAAACTTTAGGTTCACGCTGTGTACCCCCTAATTGACCTATAATTATTTCCTGTGGTAGGGTACACTATTACCCTGTAATATAATACGTGGTCCAATTTAAAAATTATAGGTCAATATTAAGGTCCGATACCGTGCCGTTAATTAACATAGAAAAGTGTCTTTGAATTTTTAAAGCATTTTAGAACGTTTATTTCCTCATTTTAAGCTTCTCAGAACACTTTATTTCGCATAGGCATACATAGTAAACTTTAGGGTCACGCTGTGTACCCCCTAATTGACCTATAATTATTTCCTGTGGTAGGGTACACTATTACCCTGTAATATAATTCGTGGTCCAATTTAGAAAATTATAGGTCAATATTAAGGTCCGATACCGTGCTGGTAGTTAACATAGAAAAGTATCTTCGTATTTCCTTGTTTTAATGCACTATTTAAAATATACATAGTGTACCCCCTAATTGACCTATAATTATTTCCTGTTGTAGGGTACACTATTACCCTGTAATATAATACCTGGTCCAATTTAAATATTATGGTTCCATATTAAGGTCTGATATCGCGCCTTGCGTTAGTTAACCATTGAAAGATGTCTTTGAATTTTTAAAGCATTTTAGAACGCTTATTTCTTCATTTTAAGCTTCTCAGAACACTCTATTTCGCATAGGCATACATAGTAAACTTTAGGTTCACGCTGTGTACCCCCTAATTGACCTATAATTATTTCCTGTGGTAGGGTACACTATTACCCTGTAATATAATACGTGGTCCAATTTAAAAATTATAGGTCAATATTAAGGTCCGATACCGTGCCGTTAATTAACATAGAAAAGTGTCTTTGAATTTTTAAAGCATTTTAGAACGTTTATTTCCTCATTTTAAGCTTCTCAGAACACTTTATTTCGCATAGGCATACATAGTAAACTTTAGGGTCACGCTGTGTACCCCCTAATTGACCTATAATTATTTCCTGTGGTAGGGTACACTATTACCCTGTAATATAATTCGTGGTCCAATTTAGAAAATTATAGGTCAATATTAAGGTCCGATACCGTGCCGTTAGTTAACATAGAAAAGTATCTTCGTATTTCCTTGTTTTAATGCACTATTTAAAATATACATAGTGTACCCCCTAATTGACCTATAATTATTTCCTGTGGTAGAGTACACTATTACCCTGTAATATAATACCTGGTCCAATTTAAATATTATGGGTCAATATTAAGGTCTGATATTGCGCCTTGCGTTAGTTAACCATTGAAAGATGTCTTTGAATTTTTAAAGCATTTTAGAACGCTTATTTCTTAATTTTAAGCTTCTCAGAACACTCTATTTCGCATAGGCATACATAGTAAACTTTAGGGTCACGCTGTGTACCCCCTAATTGACCTATAATTATTTCCTGTGGTAGGGTACACTATTACCCTGTAATATAATACGTGGTCCAATTTAAAAGTTATAGGTCAATATTAAGGTCCGACACCGTGCCGTTAGTTAACATAGAAAAGTGTCTTTGAATTTTTAAAGCATTTTAGAACGCTTATTTCCTCATTTTAAGCTTCTCAGAACACGTTATTTCGCATAGGCATACATAGTAAACTTTAGGGTCACGCTGTGTACCCCCTAAATGACCTATAATTATTTCCTGTGGTAGGGTACACTATTTCCCTGTAATATAATACGTGGTCCAATTTAAATATTATAGGTCAATGTTAAGGTCCGATACCGTGCCGTTAGTTAACATAGAAAAGTGTCTTCGTATTTCCTTGTTTTAATGCACTATTTAAAATATACATAGTGTACCCCCTAATTGACCTATAATTATTTCCTGTTGTAGGGTACACTATTACCCTGTAATATAATACCTGGTCCAATTTAAATATTATGGTTCCATATTAAGGTCTGATATCGCGCCTTGCGTTGGTTAACCTTTGAAAGATTTCTTTGAATTTTTAAAGCATTTTAGAACGCTTATTTCTTCATTTTAAGCATCTCAGAAAACTCTATTTCGCATAGGCATACATAGTAAACTTTAGGTTCACGCTGTGTACCCCCTAATTGACCTATAATTATTTCCTGTGGTAGGGTACACTATTACCCTGTAATATAATACGTGGTCCAATTTAAAAATTATAGGTCAATATTAAGGTCCGATACCGTGCCGTTAATTAACATAGAAAAGTGTCTTTGAATTTTTAAAGCATTTTAGAACGTTTATTTCCTCATTTTAAGCTTCTCAGAACACTTTATTTCGCATAGGCATACATAGTAAACTTTAGGGTCACGCTGTGTACCCCCTAATTGACCTATAATTATTTCCTGTGGTAGGGTACACTATTACCCTGTAATATAATTCGTGGTCCAAATTAGAAAATTATAGGTCAATATTAAGGTCCGATACCGTGCCGTTAGTTAACATAGAAAAGTATCTTCGTATTTCCTTGTTTTAATGCACTATTTAAAATATACATAGTGTACCCCCTAATTGACCTATAATTATTTCCTGTGGTAGAGTACACTATTACCCTGTAATATAATACCTGGTCCAATTTAAATATTATGGGTCAATATTAAGGTCTGATATTGCGCCTTGCGTTAGTTAACCATTGAAAGATGTCTTTGAATTTTTAAAGCGTTTTAGAACGCCTATTTCTTCATTTTAAGCTTCTCAGAACACTCTATTTCGCATAGGCATATATAGTAAACTTTGGGGTCACGCTGTGTACCCCCTAATTGACCTATAATTATTTCCTGTTGTAGGGTACACTATTACCCTGTAATATAATACCTGGTCCAATTTAAATATTATGGTTCCATATTAAGGTCTGATATCGCGCCTTGCGTTAGTTAACCATTGAAAGATGTCTTTGAATTTTTAAAGCATTTTAGAACGCTTATTTCTTCATTTTAAGCTTCTCAGAACACTCTATTTCGCATAGGCATACATAGTAAACTTTAGGTTCACGCTGTGTACCCCCTAATTGACCTATAATTATTTCCTGTGGTAGGGTACACTATTACCCTGTAATATAATACGTGGTCCAATTTAAAAATTATAGGTCAATATTAAGGTCCGATACCGTGCCGTTAATTAACATAGAAAAGTGTCTTTGAATTTTTAAAGCATTTTAGAACGTTTATTTCCTCATTTTAAGCTTCTCAGAACACTTTATTTCGCATAGGCATACATAGTAAACTTTAGGGTCACGCTGTGTACCCCCTAATTGACCTATAATTATTTCCTGTGGTAGGGTACACTATTACCCTGTAATATAATTCGTGGTCCAATTTAGAAAATTATAGGTCAATATTAAGGTCCGATACCGTGCCGTTAGTTAACATAGAAAAATATCTTCGTATTTCCTTGTTTTAATGCACTATTTAAAATATACATAGTGTACCCCCTAATTGACCTATAATTATTTCCTGTGGTAGAGTACACTATTACCCTGTAATATAATACCTGGTCCAATTTAAATATTATGGGTCAATATTAAGGTCTGATATTGCGCCTTGCGTTAGTTAACCATTGAAAGATGTCTTTGAATTTTTAAAGCATTTTAGAACGCTTATTTCTTAATTTTAAGCTTCTCAGAACACTCTATTTCGCATAGGCATACATAGTAAACTTTAGGGTCACGCTGTGTACCCCCTAATTGACCTATAATTATTTCCTGTGGTAGGGTACACTATTACCCTGTAATATAATACGTGGTCCAATTTAAAAGTTATAGGTCAATATTAAGGTCCGACACCGTGCCGTTAGTTAACATAGAAAAGTGTCTTTGAATTTTTAAAGCATTTTAGAACGCTTATTTCCTCATTTTAAGCTTCTCAGAACACGTTATTTCGCATAGGCATACATAGTAAACTTTAGGGTCACGCTGTGTACCCCCTAAATGACCTATAATTATTTCCTGTGGTAGGGTACACTATTTCCCTGTAATATAATACGTGGTCCAATTTAAAAATTATAGGTCAATATTAAGGTCCGATACCCTACCGTTAGGTAACATAGAAAAGAGTCTTCGAATTTCCTTGTTTTAATGCACTATTTAAAATATACATAGTGTACCCCCTAATTGACCTATAATTATTTCCTGTTGTAGGGTACACTATTACCCTGTAATATAATACCTGGTCCAATTTAAATATTATGGTTCCATATTAAGGTCTGATATCGCGCCTTGCGTTGGTTAACCATTGAAAGATTTCTTTGAATTTTTAAAGCATTTTAGAACGCTTATTTCTTCATTTTAAGCATCTCAGAAAACTCTATTTCGCATAGGCATACATAGTAAACTTTAGGGTCACGCTGTGTACCCCCTAAATGACCAATAATTATTTCCTGTGGCAGGGTACACTATTACCCGGAAATATAATACGTGGTCCAATTTAAAAATTATAGGTCAATATTAAGGTCCGATACCGTGCCGTTAGTTAACATTGAAAAATGTCTTTGAATTTTTAAAGCATTTTAGAACGCTTATTTCCTCATTTTGAGCTTCTCAGAACACTTTATTTCGCATAGGCATACATAGTAAACTTTAGGGTCGCGCTGTGTACCCCCTAATTGACCTATAATTATTTCCTGTGGTAGGGTACACTATAACCCTGTAATATAATACGTGGTCCAATTTAAAAATTATAGGTCAATATTAAGGTCCGATACCGTGCCGTTAGTTAACATAGAAAAGTGTCTTCGAATTTCCTTGTTTTAATGCACTATTTAAAATATACATAGTGTACCCCCTAATTGACCACTAATTATTTCCTGTTGTAGGGTACACTATTACCCTGTAATATAATACCTGGTCCAATTTAAATATTATGGTTCTATATTAAGGTCTGATATCGCGCCTTGCGTTAGTTAACCATTGAAAGATGTCTTTGAATTTTTAAAGCATTTTAGAACGCTTATTTCTTCATTTTAAGCTTCTCAGAACACTTTATTTCGCATAGGCATACATAGTAAACTTTAGGGTCCCGCTGTGTACCCCCTAAATGACCTATAATTATTTTCTGTTTTAGGGTACACTATCACCCTGTAATATAATACGTGGAGCAATTTAAAAATTATAGGTCAATATTAAGGTCCGATACCGTGCCGTTAGTTAACATAGAAAAGTGTCTTCGTATTTCCCTGTTTTAATGCACTATTTAAAATATACATAGTGTACCCCCTAATTGACGTATAATTATTTCCTGTGGTAGGGTACACTATTACCCTGTAATACAATACCTAGTCCAATTTAAATATTATGGGTCAATATTAAGGTCGGAAATTGCGCCTTGCGTTAGTTAACCATTGAAAGATGTCTTTGAATTTTTAAAGCATTTTAGAACGCTTATTTCTTCATTTTAAGCTTCTCAGAACACTTTATTTCGCTTAGGCATACATAGTAAACTTAAGGGTCCCGCTGTGTACCCCCTAATTGACCTATAATTATTTTCTGTGGTAGGGTACACTATCACCCTGTAATATAATACGTATTCCAATTTAAAAATTTTAGGTCAATATTAAGGTCCGATACCGTGCCGTTAGTTAACATAGAAAAGAGTCTTCGAATTTCCTTGTTTTAATGTACTATTTAAAATACACATAGTGTACCCCCTAATTGACCTATATTTAATTCCTGTGGTAGGGTACACTATTACCCTGTAATATAATTCCTGGTCCAATTTAAATATTATGGTTCCATATTAAGGTCTGATATCGCGCCTTGCGTTAGTTAACCATTGAAAGATGTCTTTGAATTTTTAAAGCATTTTAGAACGCTTATTTCTTCATTTTAAGCTTCTCAGAACACTCTATTTCGCATAGGCATACATAGTAAACTTTAGGGTCACGCTGTGTACCCCCTAATTGACCTATAATTATTTCCTGTGGTAGGGTACACTATTACCCTATAATATAATACGTGGTCCAATTTAAAAATTATAGGTCAATATTAAGGTCCGACACCGTGCCGTTAGTTAACATAGAAAAGTGTCTTTGAATTTTTAAAGCATTTTAGAACGCTTATTTCCTCATTTTAAGCTTCTCAGAACAGTTTATTTCGCATATGCATACATAGTAAACTTTAGGGTCACACTGTGTATCCCCTAATTGACCTATAATTATTTCCTGTGGTAGGGTACACTATTACCCTGTAATATATTACGTGGTCAAATTTAAAAATTATAGGTCAATATTAAGGTCCGATACCGTTCCGTTAGTTAACATAGGAAAGTGTCTTCGTATTTCCTTGATTTAATGCACTGTTTAAAATATACATAGTGTACCCCCTAATTGACCTATAATTATTTCCTGCGGTAGGGTACACTATTACCCTGTAATATAATACGTGGTCCAATTTAAAAATTATAGGTCAATATTAAGGTCCGATACCGTGCCGTTAGTTAACATTGAAAAATGTCTTTGAATTTTTAAAGCATTTTAGAACGCTTACTTCCTCATTTTAAGCTTCTCAGAACACTTTATTTCGCATAGGCATACATAGTAAACTTTAGGGTCACGCTGTGTACCCCCTAATTGACCTATAATTATTTCCTGTGGTAGGATACACTATAACCCTGTAATATAATACGTGGTCCAATTTAAAAATTATAGGTCAATATTACGGTCCGATACCGTGCCGTTAGTTAACATAGAAAAGTGTCTTCGAATTTCCTTGTTTTAATGCGCTATTTAAAATATACATAGTGTACCCCCTAATTGACCACTAATTATTTCCTGTTGTAGGGTACACTATTACCCTGTAATATAATACCTGGTCCAATTTAAATATTATGGTTCTATATTAAGGTCTGATATCGCGCCTTGCGTTAGTTAACCATTGAAAGATGTCTTTGAATTTTTAAAGCATTTTAGAACGCTTATTTCTTCATTTTAAGCTTCTCAGAACACTTTATTTCGCATAGGCATACATAGTAAACTTTAGGGTCCCGCTGTGTACCCCCTAAATGACCTATAATTATTTTCTGTTTTAGGGTACACTATCACCCTGTAATATAATACGTGGAGCAATTTAAAAATTATAGGTCAATATTAAGGTCCGATACCGTGCCGTTAGTTAACATAGAAAAGTGTCTTCGTATTTCCCTGTTTTAATGCACTATTTAAAATATACATAGTGTACCCCCTAATTGACGTATAATTATTTCCTGTGGTAGGGTACACTATTACCCTGTAATACAATACCTAGTCCAATTTAAATATTATGGGTCAATATTAAGGTCGGAAATTGCGCCTTGCGTTAGTTAACCATTGAAAGATGTCTTTGAATTTTTAAAGCATTTTAGAACGCTTATTTCTTCATTTTAAGCTTCTCAGAACACTTTATTTCGCTTAGGCATACATAGTAAACTTAAGGGTCCCGCTGTGTACCCCCTAATTGACCTATAATTATTTTCTGTGGTAGGGTACACTATCACCCTGTAATATAATACGTATTCCAATTTAAAAATTTTAGGTCAATATTAAGGTCCGATACCGTGCCGTTAGTTAACATAGAAAAGAGTCTTCGAATTTCCTTGTTTTAATGTACTATTTAAAATACACATAGTGTACCCCCTAATTGACCTATATTTAATTCCTGTGGTAGGGTACACTATTACCCTGTAATATAATTCCTGGTCCAATTTAAATATTATGGTTCCATATTAAGGTCTGATATCGCGCCTTGCGTTAGTTAACCATTGAAAGATGTCTTTGAATTTTTAAAGCATTTTAGAACGCTTATTTCTTCATTTTAAGCTTCTCAGAACACTCTATTTCGCATAGGCATACATAGTAAACTTTAGGGTCACGCTGTGTACCCCCTAATTGACCTATAATTATTTCCTGTGGTAGGGTACACTATTACCCTATAATATAATACGTGGTCCAATTTAAAAATTATAGGTCAATATTAAGGTCCGACACCGTGCCGTTAGTTAACATAGAAAAGTGTCTTTGAATTTTTAAAGCATTTTAGAACGCTTATTTCCTCATTTTAAGCTTCTCAGAACAGTTTATTTCGCATATGCATACATAGTAAACTTTAGGGTCACACTGTGTATCCCCTAATTGACCTATAATTATTTCCTGTGGTAGGGTACACTATTACCCTGTAATATATTACGTGGACAAATTTAAAAATTATAGGTCAATATTAAGGTCCGATACCGTTCCGTTAGTTAACATAGGAAAGTGTCTTCGTATTTCCTTGATTTAATGCACTGTTTAAAATATACATAGTGTACCCCCTAATTGACCTATAATTATTTCCTGCGGTAGGGTACACTATTACCCTGTAATATAATACGTGGTCCAATTTAAAAATTATAGGTCAATATTAAGGTCCGATACCGTGCCGTTAGTTAACATTGAAAAATGTCTTTGAATTTTTAAAGCATTTTAGAACGCTTACTTCCTCATTTTAAGCTTCTCAGAACACTTTATTTCGCATAGGCATACATAGTAAACTTTAGGGTCACGCTGTGTACCCCCTAATTGACCTATAATTATTTCCTGTGGTAGGATACACTATAACCCTGTAATATAATACGTGGTCCAATTTAAAAATTATAGGTCAATATTACGGTCCGATACCGTGCCGTTAGTTAACATAGAAAAGTGTCTTCGAATTTCCTTGTTTTAATGCGCTATTTAAAATATACATAGTGTACCCCCTAATTGACCTATAATTATTTCCTGTGGTAGGGTACACTATTGCCCTGTAATATAATACGTGGTCCAATTTAAAAATTATAGGTCAATATTAAGGTCCAATACCGTGCCGTTAGTTAACATTGAAAAATGTCTTTGAATTTTTAAAGCATTTTAGAACGCTTATTTCTTCATTTTAAGCTTCTCAGAACACTCTATTTCGCATAGGCATACATAGTAAACTTTAGGGTCACGCTGTGTACCCCCTAATTGACCTATAATTATTTCCTGTCTTAGGGTACACTATTACCCTGTAATATAATACGAGGTCCAATTTAAAAAGTATAGGTCAATATTAAGGTCCGATATAGTGCCATTAGTTAACATAGAAAAGAGTCTTCGTATTTCCTTGTTTTAATGCACTATTTAAAATATACATAGTGTACCCCCTAATTGACCTATAATTATTTCTTGTGGTAGGGTACACTATTACCCTGTAATATAATACCTGGTCCAATTTAAATATTATAGGTCAATATTAAGGTCTGATATTGCGCCTAGCGTTAGTTAACCATTGAAAGATGTCTTTGAATTTTTAAAGCATTTTAGAACGCTTATTTCTTCATTTTAAGCTTCTCAGAACACTCTATTTCGCATAGGCATACATAGTAAACTTTAGGGTCACGCTGTGTACCCCCTAATTGACCTATAATTATTTCCTGTGGTAGGGTACACTATTACCCTATAATATAATACGTGGTCCAATTTAAAAATTATAGGTCAATATTAAGGTCCGACACCGTGCCGTTAGTTAACATAGAAAAGTGTCTTTGAATTTTTAAAGCATTTTAGAACGCTTATTTCCTCATTTTAAGCTTCTCAGAACAGTTTATTTCGCATAGGCATACATAGTAAACTTTAGGGTCACACTGTGTATCCCCTAATTGACCTATAATTATTTCCTGTGGTAGGGTACACTATTACCCTGTAATATATTACGTGGTCAAATTTAAAAATTATAGGTCAATATTAAGGTCCGATACCGTTCCGTTAGTTAACATAGAAAAGAGTCTTCGTAGTTCCTTGTTTTAATGCACTATTTAAAATATACATAGTGTACCCCCTAATTGACCTATAATTATTTCCTGTGGTAGGGTACACTATTACCCTGTAATATAATACCAGGTCCAATTTAAATATTATGGGTCAATATTAAGGTGTGATATTGCGCCTAGCGTTAGTTAACCATTGAAAGATGTCTTTGAATTTTTAAAGCATTTTAGAACGCTTATTTCTTCATTTTAAGCTTCTCAGAACACTCTATTTCGCATAGGCATACATAGTAAACTTTAGGGTCACGCTGTGTACCCCCTAATTGACCTATAATTATTTCCTGTGGTAGGGTACACTATTACCCTATAATATAATACGTGGTCCAATTTAAATATTATAGGTCAATATTAAGGTCCGATACCGTGCCGTTAGTTAACATAGAAAAGTGTCTTTGAATTTTTAAAGCATTTTAGAACGCTTATTTCCTCATTTTAAGCTTCTCAGAACAGTTTATTTCGCATAGGCATACATAGTAAACTTTAGGGTCACACTGTGTATCCCCTAATTGACCTATAATTATTTCCTGTGATAGGGTACACTATTACCCTGTAATATAATACGTGGTCAAATTTAAAAATTATAGGTCAATATTAAGGTCCGATACCGTTCCGTTAGTTAACATAGGAAAGTGTCTTCGTATTTCCTTGTTTTAATGCACTATTTAAAATATACATAGTGTACCCCCTAATTGACCTATAATTATTTCCTGCGGAAGGGTACACTATTACCCTGTAATATAATACGTGGTCCAATTTAAAAATTATAGGTCAATATTAAGGTCCGATACCGTGCCGTTAGTTAACATAGAAAAGTGTCTTCGAATTTCCTTGTTTTAATGCGCTATTTAAAATATACATAGTGTATCCCCTAATTGAACTATAATTATTTCCTGTGGTAGGGTACACTATTACACTGTAATATAATACGTGGTCCAATTTAAAAATTATAGGTCAATATTAAGGTCCGATACCGTGCCGTTAGTTAACATAGGAAAGTGTCTTCGTATTTCCTTGTTTTAATGCACTATTTAAAATATACATAGTGTACCCCCTAATTGACCTATAATTATTTCCTGCGGTAGGGTACACTATTACCCTGTAATATAATACCTGGTCCAATTTAAATATTATGGGTCAATATTAAGGTCTGATATTGCGCCTTGCGCTAGTTAACCAGTGAAAGATGTCTTTGAATTTTTAAAGCATTTTAGAATGCTTATTTCTTCATTTTAAGCTTTTTAGAACACTCTATTTCGCATAGGCATACACAGTAAAATTTAGGGTCACGCTGTGTACCCCCTAAATGACCTATAATTATTTCCTGTGGTAGGGAACACTATTACCCTGTAATATAATACGTGGTCCAATTTAAAAATTAGAGGTCAATATTAAGGTCCGATACCGTGCCGCTAGTTAACATTGAAAAATGTCTTTGAATTTTTAAAGCATTTTAGAACGCTTATTTCCTCATTTTAAGCTTCTCAGAACACTTTATTTTGCATAGGCATACATAGTAAACTTTAGGGTCACGCTGTGTACCCCCTAATTGACCTATAATTATTTCCTGTTGTAGGATACACTATAACCCTGTAATATAATACGTGGTCCAATTTAAAAATTATAGGTCAATATTAAGGACCGATACCGTGCCGTTAGTTAACATAGAAAAGTGTCTTCGAATTCCCTTGTATTAATGCACTATTTAAAATATATATAGTGTACTCCCTAATTGACCTATAATTATTTCCTGTGGTAGGGTACACTATTACCCTGTAATATAATACGTGGTCCAATTTAAAAATTATAGGTCAATATTAAGGTCCGATACCGTGCCGTTAGTTAACATTGAAAAATGTCTTTGAATTTTTAAAGCATTTTTGAACGCTTATTTCCTCATTCTAAGCTTCTCAGAACACTTTATTTCGCATAGGCATACATAGTAAACTTTAGGGTCACGCTGTGTACCCCCTAATTGACCTATAATTATTTCCTGTGGTAGGATACACTATAACCCTGTAATATAATACGTGGTCCAATTTAAAAATTATAGGTCAATATTAAGGTCCGATACCGTGCCGTTAGTTAACATAGAAAAGTGTCTTCGAATTTCCTTGTTTTAATGCACTATTTAAAATATACATAGTTTACCCCCTAATTGACCTATAATTATTTCCTGTGGTAGGGTACACTATTACCCTGTAATATAATACGTGGTCCAATTTAAAAATTATAGGTCAATATTAAGGTCCGATACCGTGCCGTTAGTTAACATTGAAAAATGTCATTGAATTTTTAAAGCATTTTAGAACGCTTATTTCCTCATTTTAAGCTTCTCAGAACATTTTATTTCGCATAGGCATACATAGTAAACTTTAGGGTCACGCTGTGTACCCCCTAATTGACCTATAATTATTTCCTGTGGTAGGATACACCGTAACCCTGTAATATAATACGTGGTCCAATTTAAAAATTATAGGTCAATATTAAGGTCCGATACCGTGCCGTTAGTTAACATAGAAAAGTGTCTTCGATTTTCCTTGTTTTAATGCATTATTTAAAATATACATAGTGTTCCCCCTAATTGACCTATAATTATTTCCTGTGGTAGGGTACACTATTACCCTGTAATATAATACGTGGTTCAATTTAAAAATTATAGGTCAATATTTAGGTCCGATACCGTGCCGTTAGTTAACATTGAAAAATGTCTTTGAATTTTTAAAGCATTTTAGAACGCTAATTTCTTCATTTTAAGCTTCTCAGAACACTTTATTTCGCATAGGCATACATAGTAAATTTTAGGGTCACGCTGTGTACCCCCTAATTGACCTATAATTATTTCCTGTGGTAGGGTACACTATTACCCTGTGATATAATACGTGGTTCATTTTAAAAATTATAGGTCAATATTAAGGTCCGATACCGTGCCGTTAGTTAACATAGAAAAGTGTCTTCGTATTTCCTCGTTTTAATGCACTATTTAAAATATACATAGTGTACCCCCTAATTTACCTATAATTATTTCCTAGGGTAGGGTACACTATTACCCTGTAATATAATGCCTGGTCCAATTTAAATATTATGGGTCAATATTAAGGTCTGATATTGCGCCTTGCGTTAGTTAACCATTGAAAGATGTCTTTGAATTTTTAAAGCATTTTAGAACGCTTATTTCTTCATTTTAAGCTTCTGAGAACACTTTATTTCGCATAGGCATACATAGTAAACTTTAGGGTCCCGCTGTGTACCCCCTAATTGACCTATAATTATTTTCTGTTTTAGGGTACACTATCACCCTGTAATATAATACGTGGTCCAATTAAAAAATTTTAGGTCAATATTAAGGTCCGCAACCGTGCCGTTAGTTATCATAGAAAAGAGTCTTCGAATTTCCTTGTTTTAATGTACTATTTAAAATATACATAATGTACCCCCTAATTGACCTATCTTTAATTCCTGTGGTAGGGTACACTATTACCCTGTAATATAATACCTGGTCCTATTTAAATATTATGGTTCCATATTAAGGTCTGATATCGCGCCTTGCGTTAGTTAACCATTGAAAGATGTCTTTGAATTTTTAAAGCATTTTAGAACGCTTATTTCTTCATTTTAAGCTTCTCAGAACACTCTATTTCGCATAGGCATACATAGTAAACTTTAGGGTCACGCTGTGTACCCCCTAATTGACCTATAATTATTTCTTGTGGTAGGGTTCACCATTACCCTATAATATAATACGTGGTCCAATTTAAAAATTATAGGTCAATATTAAGGTCCGATACCGGGCCGTTAGTTAACATAGAAAAGTGTCTTCGTATTTCCTTGTTTTAATGCACTATTTAAAATATACATAGTGTACCCCCTAATTGACCTATAATTATTTCCTGTGGCAGGGTACACTCTTACCCTGTAATATAATACCTGGTCCAATTTAAATATTATGGGTCAATATTAAGGTCTGATATTGCGCCAAGCGTTAGTTAACCATTGAAAGATGTCTTTGAATTTCTAAAGCATTTTAGAACGCTTATTTCTTCATTTTAAGCTTCTCAGAACACTTTATTTCGCATAGGCATACATAGTAAACTTTAGGGTCACACTGTGTAACCCCTAATTGACCTATAATTATTTCCTGTGGTAGGGTACACTATTACCATGTAATATAATACGTGGTCCAATTTAAAAATTATAGGTCAATATTAAGGTCCGATACCGGGCCGTTAGTTAACATAGAAAAGAGTCTTCGAATTTCCTTGTTTTATTGTACTATTTAAAATATACATAGTGTACCCCCTAATTGACCTATATTTAATTCCTGTGGAAGGGTACACTATTACCCTGTAATATAATACCTGGTCCAATTTAAATATTATGGTTCCATATTAAGGTCTGATATCGCGCCTTGCGTTAGTTAACCATTGAAAGATGTCTTTGAGTTTTTAAAGCATTTTAGAACGCTTATTTCTTCATTTTAAGCTTCACAGAACACTCTATTTCGCATAGGCATACATAGTAAACTATAGGGTCACGCTGTGTACCCCCTAATTGACCTATAATTATTTCCTGCGGTAGGGCACACTATTACCCTGTAATATAATACGTGGTCCAATTGAAAAATTATAGGTCAATATTAAGGTCCGATACCGTGCCGTTAGTTAACATAGAAAAGTGTCTTCGTATTTCCTTGTTTTAATGCACTATTTAAAATATACATAGTGTACCCCCTAATTGCCCTGTAATTATTTCCTGTGGTAGGGTACACTATTTCCCTGTAATATAATACCTGGTCCAATTTAAATATTATGGATCAATATTAAGGTCTGATATTGCGCCTAGCGTTAGTTAACCATTGAAAGATGTCTTTGAATTTCTAAAGCATTTTAGAACGCTTATTTCTTCATTTTAAGCTTCTCAGAACACTTTACTTCGCATAGGCATACATAGTAAACTTTAGGGTCACACTGTGTACCCCCTAATTGACCTATAATTATTTCCTGTGGTAGGGTACACTATTACCATGTAATATAATACGTGGTCCAATTTAAAAATTATAGGTCAATATTAAGGTCCGATACCGGGCCGTTAGTTAACATAGAAAAGTGTCTTCGTATTTCCTTGTTTTAATGCACTATTTAAAATATACATAGTGTACCCCCTAATTGACCTATAATTATTTCCTGTGGTAGGGTACACTATTTCCCTGTAATATAATACCTGGTCCAATTCAAATATTATGGGTCAATATTAAGGAGTGATATTGCGCCTTGCGTTAGTTAACCATTGAAAGATGTCTTTGAATTTTTAAAGCATTTTAGAACGCTAATTTCTTCATTTTAAGCTTCTCAGAACACTCTATTTCGCATAGGCATACATAGTAAACTTTAGGGTCACGCTGTGTACCCTCTAATTGACCTATAATTATTTCCTGTGGTAGGGTACACTATTACCCTATAATATAATACGTGGTCCAATTTAAAAATTATAGGTCAATATTAAGGTCCGATACCGTGCCGTTAGTTAACATAGAAAAGTGTCTTCGTATTTCCTTGTTTTAATGCACTATTTAAAATATACATAGTGTACCCCCTAATTGACCTATAATTATTTCCTGTGGTAGGGTACACTATTACCCTGTAATATAATACCTGGTCCAATTTAAATATTATGGGTCAATATTAAGGTCTGATATTGCACCTTGCGCTAGTTAACCATTGAAAGATGTCTTTGAATTTTTAAAGCATTATAGAACGCTTATTTCTTCATTTTAAGCTTCTCAGAACACTCTATTTCGCATAGCATACATAGTAAACTTTAGGGTCACGCTGTGTACCCCCTAATTGACCTATAATTATTTCTTGTGGTAGGGTACACTATTACCCTATAATATAATACGTGGTCCAATTTAAAAATTATAGGTCAATATTAAGGTCCGATACCGTGCCGTTAGTTAACATAGAAAAGTGTCTTTGAATTTTTAAAGCATTTTAGAACGCTTATTTCCTCATTTTAAGCTTCTCAGAACACTTTATTTCGCATAGGCATACATAGTAAACTTTAGGGTCACACTGTGTACCCCCTAAATGACCTATAATTATTTCCTGTGGAAGGGTACACTATTACCATGTAATATAATACGTGGTCTAATTTAAAAATTATACGTCAATATTAAGGTCCGATACCGTGCCGTTAGTTAACATAGAAAAGTGTCTTCGTATTTCCTTGTTTTAATGCACTATTTAAAATATACATAGTGTACCCCCTAATTGACCTATAATTATTTCCTGTGGTAGGGTACACTATTACCCTGTAATATAATACCTGGTCCAATTCAAATATTATGGGTCAATATTAAGGTCTGATATTGCGCCTTGCGTTAGTTAACCATTGAAAGATGTCTTTGAATTTTTAAAGCATTTTAGAACGCTAATTTCTTCATTTTAAGCTTCTCAGAACACTCTATTTCGCATAGGCATACATAGTAAACTTTAGGGTCACGCTGTGTACCCTCTAATTGACCTATAATTATTTCCTGTGCTAGGGTACACTATTACCCTATAATATAAGACGTGGTCCAATTTAAAAATTATAGGTTAATATTAAGGTCCGATACCGTGCCGTTAGTTAACATAGAAAAGTGTCTTCGTATTTCCTTGTTTTAATGCACTATTTAAAATATACATAGTGTACCCCCTAATTGACCTATAATTATTTCCTGTGGTAGGGTACACTATTACCCTGTAATACAATACCTGGTTCAATTTAAATATTATGTGTCAATATTAAGGTTTGATATTGCGCCTTGCGTTAGTTAACCATTGAAAGATGTCTTTGAATTTTTAAAGCATTTTAGAACGCTTATTTCTTCATTTTAAGCTTCTCAGATCACTTTATTTCGCATAGGCATACATAGTAAACTTTAGGGTCACGCTGTGTACCCCCTAATTGACCTATAATTATTTCCTGTGGTAGGGTACACTATTACCCTGTAATATAATAGGTGGTCCAATTTAAAAATTATAGGTCAATATTAAGGACCGATACCGTGCCGTTAGTTAGCATAGAAAAATGTCTTTGAATTTTTAAAGCATTTTAGAACGCTTATTTCCTCATTTTAAGCTTCTCAGAACACTTTATTTCGCATAGGCATACATAGTAAACTTTAGGGTCACTCTGCGTACCCCCTAATTGACCTATAATTATTTCCTGTGGTAGGGTACACTATAACCCTGTAATATAATACGTGGTCCAATTTAAAAATTATAGGTCAATATTAAGGTCCGATACCGTGCCGTTAGTTAACATAGAAAAGTGTCTTCGTATTTCCTTGTTTTAATGCACTATTTAAATTATACATAGTGTACCCCCTAATTGAACTATAATTATTTCCTGTGGTAGGGTACACTATTACCCTGTAATATAATACCTGGTCCAATTTAAATATTATGGGTCAATATTAAGGTCTGATATTGCGCCTTGCGTTAGTTAACCATTGAAAGATGTCTTTGAATTTTTAAAGCATTTTAGAACGCTTATTTCTTCATTTTAAGCATCTCAGAACACTCTATTTCGCATTGGCTTACATAGTAAAATTTAGGGTCACGCTGTGTACCCCGTAAATGACCTATAATTATTTCCTGTGGTAGGGTACACTATTACCCTGTAATATAATACGTGGTCCAATTTAAAAATTATAGGTCAATATTAAGGTCCGATACCGTGCCGTTAGTTAACATAGAAAAATGTCTTTGAATTTTTAAAGCATTTTAGAACCCTTATTTCCTCATTTTAAGCTTTTCAGAACACTTTATTTCGCATAGGCATACATAGTAAACTTTAGGGTCACTCTGTATACCCCCTAATTGACCTATAATTATTTCCTGTGGTAGGGTACACTATAACCCTGTAATATAATACGTGGTCCAATTTAAAAATTATAGGTCAATATTAAGGTCCGATACCGTGCCGTTAGTTAACATAGAAAAGTGTCTTCGTATTTTCTTGTTTTAATGCACTATTTAAAACATACATAGTGTACCCCCTAATTGACCTATAATTATTTCCTGTTTTAGGGTACACTATTACCCTGTAATATAATACCTGGTCCAATTGAAATATTATGGTTCCATATTAAGGTCTGATATCGCGCCTTGCTTTAGTTAACCATTGAAAGATGTCTTTGAATTTTTAAAGCATTTTAGAAGGCTTATTTCTTCATTTTAAGCTTCTCAGAACACTCTATTTCGCATAGGCATACATAGTAAATTTTAGGGTCACGCTGTGTACCACCTAATTGACCTATAATTATTTCCTGTGGTAAGGTACACTATTACCCTGTAATATAATACGTGGTACAATTTAAAAATTATAGGTCAATATTAAGGTCCGATACCGTGCCGTTAGTTAACATAGAAAAGTGTCTTTGAATTTTTAAAGCATTTTAGAACGCTTATTTCCTCATTTTAAGCTTCTCAGAACACTTTATTTCGCATAGGCATACATAGTAAACTTTAGGGTCACGCTGTGTACCCCCTAATTGACCTATAATTATTTCCTTTGGTAGGGTACACTATTACCCTGTAATATAATACGTGGTCCAATTTAAAAAATTATAGGTCAATATTAAGTTCCGATACCGTGCCGTTAGTTAACATTGAAAAATGTCTTCGTATTTCCTTGTTTTAATGCACTATTTAAAATATACATAGTGTACCCCCTAATTGACCTATAATTATTTCCTGTGGTAGGGTACACTATTACCCTGTAATGCAATACCTGGTTCAATTTAAATATTATGGGTAAATATTAAGGTTTATATTGCGCCTTGCGTTAGTTAACCATTGAAAGATGTCTTTGAATTTTTAAAGCATTTTAGAACGCTTATTTCTTCATTTTAAGCTTCTCAGAACACTTTATTTCGCATAGGCATACATAGTAAACTTTAGGTTCACGCTGTGTACACCCTAATTGACCTATAATTATTTCCTGTGGTAGGGTACACTATTACCCTGTAATATAATAGGTGGTCCAATTTAAAAATTATAGGTCAATATTAAGGTCCGATACCGTGCCGTTAGTTAGCATAGAAAAATGTCATTGAATTTTTAAAGCATTTTAGAACGCTTATTTCCTCATTTTAAGCTTCTCAGAACACTTTATTTCGCATAGGCATACATAGTAAACTTTAGGGTCACTCTGCGTACCCCCTAATTGACATATAATTATTTCCTGTGGTAGGGTACACTATAACCCTGTAATATAATACGTGGTCCAATTTAAAAATTATAGGTCAATATTAAGGTCCGATACCGTGCCGTTAGTTAACATAGAAAAGTGTCTTCGTATTTCCTTGTTTTAATGCACTATTTAAAATATACATAGTGTACCCCCTAATTGACCTATAATTATTTCCTGTGGTAGGGTACACTATTACCCTGTAATACAATACCTGGTTCAATTTAAATATTATGGGTAAATATTAAGGTTTGATATTGCGCCTTGCGTTAGTTAACCATTGAAAGATGTCTTTGAATTTTTAAAGCATTTTAGAACGCTTATTTCTTCATTTTAAGCTTCTCAGAACACTTTATTTCGCATAGGCATACATAGTAAACTTTAGGTTCACGCTGTGTACACCCTAATTGACCTATAATTATTTCCTGTGGTAGGGTACACTATTACCCTGTAATATAATAGGTGGTCCAATTTAAAAATTATAGGTCAATATTAAGGTCCGATACCGTGCCGTTAGTTAGCATAGAAAAATGTCATTGAATTTTTAAAGCATTTTAGAACGCTTATTTCCTCATTTTAAGCTTCTCAGAACACTTTATTTCGCATAGGCATACATAGTAAACTTTAGGGTCACTCTGCGTACCCCCTAATTGACATATAATTATTTCCTGTGGTAGGGTACACTATAACCCTGTAATATAATACGTGGTCCAATTTAAAAATTATAGGTCAATATTAAGGTCCGATACCGTGCCGTTAGTTAACATAGAAAAGTGTCTTCGTATTTCCTTGTTTTAATGCACTATTTAAAATATACATAGTGTACCCCCTAATTGACCTATAATTATTTCCTGTGGTAGGGTACACTATTACCCTGTAATACAATACCTGGTTCAATTTTAATATTATGTGTCAATATTAAGGTTTGATATTGCGCCTTGCGTTAGTTAACCATTGAAAGATGTCTTTGAATTTTTAAAGCATTTTAGAACGCTTATTTCTTCATTTTAAGCTTCTCAGATCACTTTATTTCGCATAGGCATACATAGTAAACTTTAGGGTCACGCTGTGTACACCCTAATTGACCTATAATTATTTCCTGTGGTAGGGTACACTATTACCCTGTAATATAATAGGTGGTCCAATTTAAAAATTATAGGTCAATATTAAGGTCCGATACCGTGCCGTTAGTTAGCATAGAAAAATGTCATTGAATTTTTAAAGCATTTTAGAACGCTTATTTCCTCATTTTAAGCTTCTCAGAACACTTTATTTCGCATAGGCATACATAGTAAACTTTAGGGTCACTCTGCGTACCCCCTAATTGACATATAATTATTTCCTGTGGTAGGGTACACTATAACCCTGTAATATAATACGTGGTCCAATTTAAAAATTATAGGTCAATATTAAGGTCCGATACCGTGCCGTTAGTTAACATAGAAAAGTGTCTTCGTATTTCCTTGTTTTAATGCACTATTTAAAATATACATAGTGTACCCCCTAATTGACCTATAATTATTTCCTGTGGTAGGGTACACTATTACCCTGTAATACAATACCTGGTTCAATTTTAATATTATGTGTCAATATTAAGGTTTGATATTGCGCCTTGCGTTAGTTAACCATTGAAAGATGTCTTTGAATTTTTAAAGCATTTTAGAACGCTTATTTCTTCATTTTAAGCTTCTCAGATCACTTTATTTCGCATAGGCATACATAGTAAACTTTAGGGTCACGCTGTGTACCCCCTAATTGACCTATAATTATTTCCTGTGGTAGGGTACACTATTACCCTGTAATATAATAGGTGGTCCAATTTAAAAATTATAGGTCAATATTAAGGTCCGATACCGTGCCGTTAGTTAGCATAGAAAAATGTCTTTGAATTTTTAAAGCATTTTAGAACGCTTATTTCCTCATTTTAAGCTTCTCAGAACACTTTATTTCGCATTGGCTTACATAGTAAAATTTAGGGTCACGCTGTGTACCCCGTAAATGACCTATAATTATTTCCTGTGGTAGGGTACACTATTACCCTGTAATATAATACGTGGTCCAATTTAAATATTATGGGTCAATATTAAGGTCTGATATTGCGCCTTGCGTTAGTTAACCATTGAAAGATGTCTTTGAATTTTTAAAGCATTTTAGAACGCTTATTTCTTCATTTTAAGCATCTCAGAACACTCTATTTCGCATTGGCTTACATAGTAAAATTTAGGGTCACGCTGTGTACCCCGTAAATGACCTATAATTATTTCCTGTGGTAGGGTACACTATTACCCTGTAATATAATACGTGGTCCAATTTAAAAATTATAGGTCAATATTAAGGTCCGATACCGTGCCGTTAGTTAACATAGAAAAATGTCTTTGAATTTTTAAAGCATTTTAGAACCCTTATTTCCTCATTTTAAGCTTCTCAGAACACTTTATTTCGCATAGGCATACATAGTAAACTTTAGGGTCACTCTGTATACCCCCTAATTGACCTATAATTATTTCCTGTGGTAGGGTACACTATAACCCTGTAATATAATACGTGGTCCAATTTAAAAATTATAGGTCAATATTAAGGTCCGATACCGTGCCGTTAGTTAACATAGAAAAGTGTCTTCGTATTTTCTTGTTTTAATGCACTATTTAAAACATACATAGTGTACCCCCTAATTGACCTATAATTATTTCCTGTTTTAGGGTACACTATTACCCTGTAATATAATACCTGGTCCAATTGAAATATTATGGTTCCATATTAAGGTCTGATATCGCGCCTTGCTTTAGTTAACCATTGAAAGATGTCTTTGAATTTTTAAAGCATTTTAGAAGGCTTATTTCTTCATTTTAAGCTTCTCAGAACACTCTATTTCGCATAGGCATACATAGTAAATTTTAGGGTCACGCTGTGTACCACCTAATTGACCTATAATTATTTCCTGTGGTAAGGTACACTATTACCCTGTAATATAATACGTGGTACAATTTAAAAATTATAGGTCAATATTAAGGTCCGATACCGTGCCGTTAGTTAACATAGAAAAGTGTCTTCGTATTTCCTTGTTTTAATGCACTATTTAAAATATACATAGTGTACCCCCTAATTGACCTATAATTATTTCCTGTGGTAGGGTACACTATTACCCTGTAATATAATACCTGGTCCAATTTAAATATTATGGGTCAATATTAAGGTCTGATATTGCGCCATGCGTTAGTTAACCATTGGAAGATGTCTTTGAATTTTTAAAGCATTTTAGAACGCTTATTTCTTCATTTTAAGCATCTCAGAACACTCTATTTCGCATAGGCATACTTAGTAAAATTTAGGGTCACGCTGTGTACCCCCTAAATGACCTATAATTATTTCCTGTGGTAGGGTACACTATTACCCTGTAATATAATACGTGGTCCAATTTAAAAATTATAGGTCAATATTAAGGTCCGATACCGTGCCGTTAGTTAACATAGAAAAATGTCTTTGAATTTTTAAAGCATTTTAGAACGCTTATTTCCTCATTTTAAGCTTCTCAGAACACTTTATTTCGCATAGGCATACATAGTAAACTTTAGGGTCACGCTGTGTACCCCCTAATTGACCTATAATTATTTCCTTTGGTAGGGTACACTATTACCCTGTAATATAATACGTGGTCCAATTTAAAAATTATAGGTCAATATTAAGTTCCGATACCGTGCCGTTAGTTAACATTGAAAAATGTCTTCGTATTTCCTTGTTTTAATGCACTATTTAAAATATACATAGTGTACCCCCTAATTGACCTATAATTATTTCCTGTGGTAGGGTACACTATTACCCTGTAATGCAATACCTGGTTCAATTTAAATATTATGGGTAAATATTAAGGTTTGATATTGCGCCTTGCGTTAGTTAACATAGAAAAATGTCTTTGAATTTTTAAAGCATTTTAGAACGCTTATTTCCTCATTTTAAGCTTCTCAGAACACTTTATTTCGCATAGGCATACATAGTAACTTTAGGGTCACGCTGTGTACCCCCTAATTGACTTATAATTATTTACTTTGGTAGGGTACACTATTAGCCTGTAATATAATACCTGGTCCAATTTAAATTTTATGGGTCAATATTAAGGTCTGATATTGCGCCTTGCGTTAGTTAACCATTCAAAGATGTCTTTGAATTTTTAAAGCATTTTAGAACGCTTATTTCCTCATTTTAAGCTTCTCAGAACACTTTATTTCGCATAGGCATACATAGTAACTTTAGGGTCACGCTGTGTACCCCCTAATTGACCTATAATTATTTCCTTTGGTAGGGTACACTATTACCCTGTAATATAATACCTGGTCCAATTTAAATTTTATGGGTCAATATTAAGGTCTGATATTGCGCCTTGCGTTAGTTAACCATTGAAAGATGTCTTTGAATTTTTAAAGCATTTTAGAACGCTTATTTCCTCATTTTAAGCTTCTCAGAACACTTTATTTCGCTTAGGCATACATAGTAAACTTTAGGGTCACTCTGTGTACCCCCTAATTGACCTATAATTATTTCCTCTGGTAGGGTACACTATAACCCTGTAATATAATACGTGGTTCAATTTAAAAATTATAGATCAATATTAAGGTCCGATACCGTGCCGTTAGTTAACATAGAAAAGTGTCTTCGTATTTCCTTGTTTTAATGCACTATTTAAAATATACATAGTGTACCCCCTAATTGACCTATAATTATTTCCTATTGGTAGGGTACACTACCCTGTAATATAATACCTGGTCCAATTTAAATATTATGGGTCAATATTAAGGTCTGATATTGCGCCTTGCGTTAGTTAACCATTGAAAGATGTCTTTGAATTTTTAAAGCATTTTAGAACGCTTATTTCTTCATTTTAAGCATCTCAGAACACTCTATTTCGCATAGACATACATAGTAAAATTTAGGGTCACGCTGTGTACCCCCTAAATGACCTATAATTATTTCCTGTTTTAGGGTACACTATTACCCTGTAATATAATACGTGGTCCAATTTAAAAATTATAGGTCAATATTAAGGTCCGATACCGTGCCGTTAGCTGACATAGAAAAATGTTTTTGAATTTTTAAAGCATTTTAGAACGCTTATTTCCTCATTTTAAGCTTCTCAGAACACTTTATTTCGCATAGGCATACATAGTAAACTTTAGGGTCACGCTGTGTACCCCCTAATTGACCTATAATTATTTCCTGTGGGAGGGTACACTATTACCCTGTAATATAATACCTGGTCCAATATAAATATTATGGGTCAATATTAAGGTCTGATATTGCGCCTTGCGTTAGTTAACCATTGAAAGATGTCTTTGAATTTTTAAAGCATTTTAGAACGCTTATTTCTTCATTTTAAGCATCTCAGAACACTATATTTCGCATAGGCATACATAGTAAAATTTAGGGTCACGCTGTGTACCCCCTAAATTACCTATAATTATTTCCTGTGGTAGGGTACACTATAACCCTGTAATATAATACGTGGTCCAATTTATAAATTATAGGTCAATATTAAGGTCCGATACCGTGCCGTTAGTTAACATAGAAAAGTGTCTTCGTATTTCCTTGTTTTAATGCACTATTTAAAATATACATAGTGTACCCCCTAATTGACCTATAATTATTTCCTGTGGTAGGGTACACTATTACCCTGTAATATAATACCTGGTCCAATTTAAATATTATGGGTCAATATTAAGGTCTGATATTGCACCTTGCGCTAGTTAACCATTGAAAGATGTCTTTGAATTTTTAAAGCATTATAGAACGCTTATTTCTTCATTTTAAGCTTCTCAGAACACTCTATTTCGCATAGCATACATAGTAAACTTTAGGGTCACGCTGTGTACCCCCTAATTGACCTATAATTATTTCTTGTGGAAGGGTACACTATTACCCTATAATATAATACGTGGTCCAATTTAAAAATTATAGGTCAATATTAAGGTCCGATACCGTGCCGTTAGTTAACATAGAAAAGTGTCTTTGAATTTTTAAAGCATTTTAGAACGCTAATTTCTTCATTTTAAGCTTCTCAGAACACTCTATTTCGCATAGGCATACATAGTAAACTTTAGGGTCACACTGTGTACCCTCTAATTGACCTATAATTATTTCCTGTGCTAGGGTACACTATTACCCTATAATATAAGACGTGGTCCAATTTAAAAATTATAGGTTAATATTAAGGTCCGATACCGTGCCGTTAGTTAACATAGAAAAGTGTCTTCGTATTTCCTTGTTTTAATGCACTATTTAAAATATACATAGTGTACCCCCTAATTGACCTATAATTATTTCCTGTGGTAGGGTACACTATTACCCTGTAATACAATACCTGGTTCAATTTAAATATTATGGGTCAATATTAAGGTTTGATATTGCGCCTTGCGTTAGTTAACCATTGAAAGATGTCTTTGAATTTTTAAAGCATTTTAGAACGCTTATTTCTTCATTTTAAGCTTCTCAGAACACTTTATTTCGCATAGGCATACATAGTAAACTTTAGGGTCACGCTGTGTACCCCCTAATTGACCTATAATTATTTCCTGTGGTAGGGTACACTATTACCCTGTAATATAATAGGTGGTCCAATTTAAAAATTATAGGTCAATATTAAGGTCCGATACCGTGCCGTTAGTTAGCATAGAAAAATGTCTTTGAATTTTTAAAGCATTTTAGAACGCTTATTTCCTCATTTTAAGCTTCTCAGAACACTTTATTTCGCATAGGCATACATAGTAAACTTTAGGGTCACTCTGCGTACCCCCTAATTGACCTATAATTTTTTCCTGTGGTAGGGTACACTATAACCCTGTAATATAATACGTGGTCCAATTTAAAAATTATAGGTCAATATTAAGGTCCGATACCGTGCCGTTAGTTAACATAGAAAAGTGTCTTCGTATTTCCTTGTTTTAATGCACTATTTAAATTATACATAGTGTACCCCCTAATTGACCTATAATTATTTCCTGTGGTAGGGTACACTATTACCCTGTAATATAATACCTGGTCCAATTTAAATATTATGGGTCAATATTAAAGTCTGATATTGCGCCTTGCGTTAGTTAACCATTGAAAGATGTCTTTGAATTTTTAAAGCATTTTAGAACGCTTATTTCTTCATTTTAAGCATCTCAGAACACTCTATTTCGCATTGGCTTACATAGTAAAATTTAGGGTCACGCTGTGTACCCCGTAAATGACCTATAATTATTTCCTGTGGTAGGGTACACTATTACCCTGTAATATAATACGCGGTCCAATTTAAAAATTATAGGTCAATATTAAGGTCCGATACCGTGCCGTTAGTTAACATAGAAAAATGTCTTTGAATTTTTAAAGCATTTTAGAACCCTTATTTCCTCATTTTAAGCTTCTCAGAACACTTTATTTCGCATAGGCATACATAGTAAACTTTAGGGTCACTCTGTATACCCCCTAATTGACCTATAATTATTTCCTGTGGTAGGGTACACTATAACCCTGTAATATAATACGTGGTCCAATTTAAAAATTATAGGTCAATATTAAGGTCCGATACCGTGCCGTTAGTTAACATAGAAAAGTGTCTTCGTATTTTCTTGTTTTAATGCACTATTTAAAACATACATAGTGTACCCCCTAATTGACCTATAATTATTTCCTGTTTTAGGGTACACTATTACCCTGTAATATAATACCTGGTCCAATTGAAATATTATGGTTCCATATTAAGGTCTGATATCGCGCCTTGCTTTAGTTAACCATTGAAAGATGTCTTTGAATTTTTAAAGCATTTTAGAAGGCTTATTTCTTCATTTTAAGCTTCTCAGAACACTCTATTTCGCATAGGCATACATAGTAAATTTTAGGGTCACGCTGTGTACCACCTAATTGACCTATAATTATTTCCTGTGGTAAGGTACACTATTACCCTGTAATATAATACGTGGTACAATTTAAAAATTATAGGTCAATATTAAGGTCCGATACCGTGCCGTTAGTTAACATAGAAAAGTGTCTTCGTATTTCCTTGTTTTAATGCACTATTTAAAATATACATAGTGTACCCCCTAATTGACCTATAATTATTTCCTGTGGTAGGGTACACTATTACCCTGTAATATAATACGTGGTCCAATTTAAAAATTATAGGTCAATATTAAGGTCCGATACCGTGCCGTTAGTTAACATAGAAAAATGTCTTTGAATTTTTAAAGCATTTTAGAACGCTTATTTCCTCAATTTAAGCTTCTCAGAACACTTTATTTCGCATAGGCATACATAGTAAACTTTAGGGTCACGCTGTGTACCCCCTAATTGACCTATAATTATTTCCTTTGGTAGGGTACACTATTACCCTGTAATATAATACGTGGTCCAATTTAAAAATTATAGGTCAATATTAAGTTCCGATACCGTGCCGTTAGTTAACATTGAAAAATGTCTTCGTATTTCCTTGTTTTAATGCACTATTTAAAATATACATAGTGTACCCCCTAATTGACCTATAATTATTTCCTGTGGTAGGGTACACTATTACCCTGTAATGCAATACCTGGTTCAATTTAAATATTATGGGTAAATATTAAGGTTTGATATTGCGCCTTGCGTTAGTTAACCATTGAAAGATGTCTTTGAATTTTTAAAGCATTTTAGAACGCTTATTTCTTCATTTTAAGCTTCTCAGAACACTTTATTTCGCATAGGCATACATAGTAAACTTTAGGTTCACGCTGTGTACACCCTAATTGACCTATAATTATTTCCTGTGGTAGGGTACACTATTACCCTGTAATATAATAGGTGGTCCAATTTAAAAATTATAGGTCAATATTAAGGTCCGATACCGTGCCGTTAGTTAGCATAGAAAAATGTCATTGAATTTTTAAAGCATTTTAGAACGCTTATTTCCTCATTTTAAGCTTCTCAGAACACTTTATTTCGCATAGGCATACATAGTAAACTTTAGGGTCACTCTGCGTACCCCCTAATTGACATATAATTATTTCCTGTGGTAGGGTACACTATAACCCTGTAATATAATACGTGGTCCAATTTAAAAATTATAGGTCAATATTAAGGTCCGATACCGTGCCGTTAGTTAACATAGAAAAATGTCTTTGAATTTTTAAAGCATTTTAGAACGCTTATTTCCTCATTTTAAGCTTCTCAGAACACTTTATTTCGCATAGGCATACATAGTAACTTTAGGGTCACGCTGTGTACCCCCTAATTGACTTATAATTATTTCCTTTGGTAGGGTACACTATTAGCCTGTAATATAATACCTGGTCCAATTTAAATTTTATGGGTCAATATTAAGGTCTGATATTGCGCCTTGCGTTAGTTAACCATTCAAAGATGTCTTTGAATTTTTAAAGCATTTTAGAACGCTTATTTCCTCATTTTAAGCTTCTCAGAACACTTTATTTCGCATAGGCATACATAGTAACTTTAGGGTCACGCTGTGTACCCCCTAATTGACCTATAATTATTTCCTTTGGTAGGGTACACTATTACCCTGTAATATAATACCTGGTCCAATTTAAATTTTATGGGTCAATATTAAGGTCTGATATTGCGCCTTGCGTTAGTTAACCATTGAAAGATGTCTTTGAATTTTTAAAGCATTTTAGAACGCTTATTTCCTCATTTTAAGCTTCTCAGAACACTTTATTTCGCTTAGGCATACATAGTAAACTTTAGGGTCACTCTGTGTACCCCCTAATTGACCTATAATTATTTCCTCTGGTAGGGTACACTATAACCCTGTAATATAATACGTGGTCCAATTTAAAAATTATAGATCAATATTAAGGTCCGATACCGTGCCGTTAGTTAACATAGAAAAGTGTCTTCGTATTTCCTTGTTTTAATGCACTATTTAAAATATACATAGTGTACCCCCTAATTGACCTATAATTATTTCCTGTGGTAGGGTACACTATTACCCTGTAATATAATACCTGGTCCAATTTAAATATTATGGGTCAATATTAAGGTCTGATATTGCGCCTTGCGTTAGTTAACCATTGAAAGATGTCTTTGAATTTTTAAAGCATTTTAGAACGCTTATTTCTTCATTTTAAGCATCTCAGAACACTCTATTTCGCATAGACATACATAGTAAAATTTAGGGTCACGCTGTGTACCCCCTAAATGACCTATAATTATTTCCTGTTTTAGGGTACACTATTACCCTGTAATATAATACGTGGTCCAATTTAAAAATTATAGGTCAATATTAAGGTCCGATACCGTGCCGTTAGCTAACATAGAAAAATGTTTTTGAATTTTTAAAGCATTTTAGAACGCTTATTTCCTCATTTTAAGCTTCTCAGAACACTTTATTTCGCATAGGCATACATAGTAAACTTTAGGGTCACTCTGCGTACCCCCTAATTGACCTATAATTATTTCCTGTGGTAGGGTACACTATAACCCTGTAATATAATACGTGGTCCAATTTAAAAATTATAGGTCAATATTAAGGTCCGATACCGTGCCGTTAGTTAACATAGAAAAGTGTCTTCGTATTTCCTTGTTTTAATGCACTATTTAAATTATACATAGTGTACCCCCTAATTGACCTATAATTATTTCCTGTGGTAGGGTACACTATTACCCTGTAATATAATACCTGGTCCAATTTAAATATTATGGGTCAATATTAAAGTCTGATATTGCGCCTTGCGTTAGTTAACCATTGAAAGATGTCTTTGAATTTTTAAAGCATTTTAGAACGCTTATTTCTTCATTTTAAGCATCTCAGAACACTCTATTTCGCATTGGCTTACATAGTAAAATTTAGGGTCACGCTGTGTACCCCGTAAATGACCTATAATTATTTCCTGTGGTAGGGTACACTATTACCCTGTAATATAATACGCGGTCCAATTTAAAAATTATAGGTCAATATTAAGGTCCGATACCGTGCCGTTAGTTAACATAGAAAAATGTCTTTGAATTTTTAAAGCATTTTAGAACCCTTATTTCCTCATTTTAAGCTTCTCAGAACACTTTATTTCGCATAGGCATACATAGTAAACTTTAGGGTCACTCTGTATACCCCCTAATTGACCTATAATTATTTCCTGTGGTAGGGTACACTATAACCCTGTAATATAATACGTGGTCCAATTTAAAAATTATAGGTCAATATTAAGGTCCGATACCGTGCCGTTAGTTAACATAGAAAAGTGTCTTCGTATTTTCTTGTTTTAATGCACTATTTAAAACATACATAGTGTACCCCCTAATTGACCTATAATTATTTCCTGTTTTAGGGTACACTATTACCCTGTAATATAATACCTGGTCCAATTGAAATATTATGGTTCCATATTAAGGTCTGATATCGCGCCTTGCTTTAGTTAACCATTGAAAGATGTCTTTGAATTTTTAAAGCATTTTAGAAGGCTTATTTCTTCATTTTAAGCTTCTCAGAACACTCTATTTCGCATAGGCATACATAGTAAATTTTAGGGTCACGCTGTGTACCACCTAATTGACCTATAATTATTTCCTGTGGTAAGGTACACTATTACCCTGTAATATAATACGTGGTACAATTTAAAAATTATAGGTCAATATTAAGGTCCGATACCGTGCCGTTAGTTAACATAGAAAAGTGTCTTCGTATTTCCTTGTTTTAATGCACTATTTAAAATATACATAGTGTACCCCCTAATTGACCTATAATTATTTCCTGTGGTAGGGTACACTATTACCCTGTAATATAATACGTGGTCCAATTTAAAAATTATAGGTCAATATTAAAGTCCGATACCGTGCCGTTAGTTAACATAGAAAAATGTCTTTGAATTTTTAAAGCATTTTAGAACGCTTATTTCCTCATTTTAAGCTTCTCAGAACACTTTATTTCGCATAGGCATACATAGTAAACTTTAGGGTCACGCTGTGTACCCCCTAATTGACCTATAATTATTTCCTTTGGTAGGGTACACTATTACCCTGTAATATAATACGTGGTCCAATTTAAAAATTATAGGTCAATATTAAGTTCCGATACCGTGCCGTTAGTTAACATTGAAAAATGTCTTCGTATTTCCTTGTTTTAATGCACTATTTAAAATATACATAGTGTACCCCCTAATTGACCTATAATTATTTCCTGTGGTAGGGTACACTATTACCCTGTAATGCAATACCTGGTTCAATTTAAATATTATGGGTAAATATTAAGGTTTGATATTGCGCCTTGCGTTAGTTAACCATTGAAAGATGTCTTTGAATTTTTAAAGCATTTTAGAACGCTTATTTCTTCATTTTAAGCTTCTCAGAACACTTTATTTCGCATAGGCATACATAGTAAACTTTAGGTTCACGCTGTGTACACCCTAATTGACCTATAATTATTTCCTGTGGTAGGGTACACTATTACCCTGTAATATAATAGGTGGTCCAATTTAAAAATTATAGGTCAATATTAAGGTCCGATACCGTGCCGTTAGTTAGCATAGAAAAATGTCATTGAATTTTTAAAGCATTTTAGAACGCTTATTTCCTCATTTTAAGCTTCTCAGAACACTTTATTTCGCATAGGCATACATAGTAAACTTTAGGGTCACTCTGCGTACCCCCTAATTGACATATAATTATTTCCTGTGGTAGGGTACACTATAACCCTGTAATATAATACGTGGTCCAATTTAAAAATTATAGGTCAATATTAAGGTCCGATACCGTGCCGTTAGTTAACATAGAAAAATGTCTTTGAATTTTTAAAGCATTTTAGAACGCTTATTTCCTCATTTTAAGCTTCTCAGAACACTTTATTTCGCATAGGCATACATAGTAACTTTAGGGTCACGCTGTGTACCCCCTAATTGACTTATAATTATTTCCTTTGGTAGGGTACACTATTAGCCTGTAATATAATACCTGGTCCAATTTAAATTTTATGGGTCAATATTAAGGTCTGATATTGCGCCTTGCGTTAGTTAACCATTCAAAGATGTCTTTGAATTTTTAAAGCATTTTAGAACGCTTATTTCCTCATTTTAAGCTTCTCAGAACACTTTATTTCGCATAGGCATACATAGTAACTTTAGGGTCACGCTGTGTACCCCCTAATTGACCTATAATTATTTCCTTTGGTAGGGTACACTATTACCCTGTAATATAATACCTGGTCCAATTTAAATTTTATGGGTCAATATTAAGGTCTGATATTGCGCCTTGCGTTAGTTAACCATTGAAAGATGTCTTTGAATTTTTAAAGCATTTTAGAACGCTTATTTCCTCATTTTAAGCTTCTCAGAACACTTTATTTCGCTTAGGCATACATAGTAAACTTTAGGGTCACTCTGTGTACCCCCTAATTGACCTATAATTATTTCCTCTGGTAGGGTACACTATAACCCTGTAATATAATACGTGGTCCAATTTAAAAATTATAGATCAATATTAAGGTCCGATACCGTGCCGTTAGTTAACATAGAAAAGTGTCTTCGTATTTCCTTGTTTTAATGCACTATTTAAAATATACATAGTGTACCCCCTAATTGACCTATAATTATTTCCTGTGGTAGGGTACACTATTACCCTGTAATATAATACCTGGTCCAATTTAAATATTATGGGTCAATATTTAGGTCTGATATTGCGCCTTGCGTTAGTTAACCATTGAAAGATGTCTTTGAATTTTTAAAGCATTTTAGAACGCTTATTTCTTCATTTTAAGCATCTCAGAACACTCTATTTCGCATAGACATACATAGTAAAATTTAGGGTCACGCTGTGTACCCCCTAAATGACCTATAATTATTTCCTGTTTTAGGGTACACTATTACCCTGTAATATAATACGTGGTCCAATTTAAAAATTATAGGTCAATATTAAGGTCCGATACCGTGCCGTTAGCTAACATAGAAAAATGTTTTTGAATTTTTAAAGCATTTTAGAACGCTTATTTCCTCATTTTAAGCTTCTCAGAACACTTTATTTCGCATAGGCATACATAGTAAACTTTAGGGTCACGCTGTGTACCCCCTAATTGACCTATAATTATTTCCTGTGGTAGGGTACACTATAACCCTGTAATATAATACGTGGTCCAATTTAAAAATTATAGGTCAATATTAAGGTCCGATACCGTGCCGTTAGTTAACATAGAAAAGTGTCGTCGTATTTCCTTGTTTTAATGCACTATTTAAAATATACACAGTGTACCCTCTAATTGACCTATAATTATTTCCTGTGGTAGGGTACACTATTACCCTGTAATATAATACCTGGTCCAATTTAAATATTATGGGTCAATATTAAGGTCTGATATTGCGCCTTGCGGTAGTTAACCATTGAGAGATGTCTTTGAATTTTTAAAGCATTTTAGAACGCTTATTTCTTCATTTTAAGCTTCTCAGAACACTTTATTTCGCATACGCATACATAGTAAACTTTAGGGTCACGCTTTGTACCCCGTAATTGACCTATAATTATCTTACGTTTTAGGGTACACTATAACCCTGTAATATAATAGGTGGTTCAATTTAAAAATTTTAGGTCAATATTAAGGTCCGATACCGTGCCGTTAGTTAACATAGAAAAGTGTCTTCGAATTTCCTTGTTTTAATGCACTATTTAAAATATACATAGTGTACCCCCTAATTGACCTATAATTATTTCCTGTGGTAGGGTACACTATTACCCTGTAATATAATACCTGGTCCAATTTAATTATTATGGGTCAATATTAAGGTCTGATATTGCGCCTTGCGCTAGTTAACCATTGAAAGATGTCTTTGAATTTTAAAAGCATTTTAGAACGCATATTTCTTCATTTTAAGCTTCTCAGAACACTTTATTTCGCATAGGCATACATAGTAAACTTTAGGGTCACGCTGTGTACCCCCTAAGTGACCTATAATTATTTCCGGTGGTAGGTAACAATATTACCCTGTAATATAATACGTGGTCCAATTTAAAAATTATAGGTAAATATTAAGGTCCGATACCGTGCCGTTAGTTAACATAGAAAAATGTCTTTGAATTTTTAAAGCATTTTAGAACGCTTATTTCCTCATTTTAAGCTTCTCAGAATACTTTATTTCGCATAGGCATACATAGTAACCTTTAGGGTCACGCTGTGTACCCCCTAATTGACCTATAATTATTTTCCGTGGTAGGGTACACTATCACCCTGTAATATAATACGTGGCCCAATTTAAAAATTTTAGGTCAATATTAAGGTCCGATACCGTGCCGTTAGTTAACATAGAAAAGAGTCTTCGAATTTCCTTGTTTTAATGCACTATTTAAAATATACATAGTGTACCCCCTAATTGACCTATAATTATTTCCTGTTGTAGGGTACACTATTACCCTGTAATATAATACCTGGTCCAATTTAAATATTATGGTTCCATATTAAGGTCTGATATCGCGCCTTGCGTTAGTTAACATTGAAAAATGTTTTTGAATTTTTAAAGCATTTTAGAACGCTTATTTCCTCATTTTAAGCTTCTCAGAACACTTTATTTCGCATAGGCATACATAGTAAACTTTGGGGTCACTCTGTGTACCCCCTAATTGACCTATAATTATTTCCTGTGGGAGGGTACACTATTACCCTGTAATATAATACCTGGTCCAATATAAATATTATGGGTCAATATTAAGGTCTGATATTGCGCCTTGCGTTAGTTAACCATTGAAAGATGTCTTTGAATTTTTAAAGCATTTTAGAACGCTTATTTCTTCATTTTAAGCATCTCAGAACACTATATTTCGCATAGGCATACATAGTAAAATTTAGGGTCACGCTGTGTACCCCCTAAATTACCTATAATTATTTCCTGTGGTAGGGTACACTATAACCCTGTAATATAATACGTGGTCCAATTTATAAATTATAGGTCAATATTAAGGTCCGATACCGTGCCGTTAGTTAACATAGAAAAGTGTCTTCGAATTTCCTTGTTTTAATGCACTATTTAAAATATACATAGTGTACCCCCTAATTGACCTATAATTATTTCCTGTGGTAGGGTACACTATTACCCTGTAATATAATACCTGGTCCAATTTAAATATTATGGGTCAATATTAAGGTCTGATATTGCGCCTTGCGTTAGTTAACCATTGAAAGATGTCTTTGAATTTTTAAAGCATTTTAGAACGCTTATTTCTTCATTTTAAGCTTCTCAGAACACTTTATTTCGCATACGCATACATAGTAAACTTTAGGGTCACGCTGAGTACCCCCTAATTGACCTATAATTATTTCCTGTGGTAGGGTACACTATTACCCTGTAATATAATACGTGGTCCAATTTAAAAATTATAGGTCAATATTAAGGTCCGATACCGTGCCGTTAGTTAACATAGAAAAATGTCTTTGAATTTTTAAAGCATTTTAGAACGCTTATTTCCTCATTTTAAGCTTCTCAGAACACTTTATTTCGCATAGGCATACATAGTAAACTTTGGGGTCACTCTGTGTACCCCCTAATTGACCTATAATTATTTCCTGTGATAGGGTACACTATAACCCTGTAATATAATACGTGGTCCAATTTAAAAATTATAGGTCAATATTAAGGTCCGATACCGTGCCGTTAGTTAACATAGAAAAGTGTCTTCGTATTTCCTTGTTTTAATGCACTATTTAAAATATACATAGTGTACCCCCTAATTGACCTATAATTATTTCCTGTGGGAGGGTACACTATTACCCTGTAATATAATACCTGGTCCAATATAAATATTATGGGTCAATATTAAGGTCTGATATTGCGCCTTGCGTTAGTTAACCATTGAAAGATGTCTTTGAATTTTTAAAGCATTTTAGAACGCTTATTTCTTCATTTTAAGCTTCTCAGAACACTTTATTTCGCATACGCATACATAGTAAACTTTAGGGTCACGCTGAGTACCCCCTAATTGACCTATAATTATTTCCTGTGGTAGGGTACACTATTACCCTGTAATATAATACATGGTCCAATTTAAAAATTATAGGTCAATATTAAGGTCCGATACCGTGCCGTTAGTTAACATAGAAAAATGTCTTTGAATTTTTAAAGCATTTTAGAACGCTTATTTCCTCATTTTAAGCTTCTCAGAACACTTTATTTCGCATAGGCATACATAGTAAACTTTAGGGTCACGCTGTGTACCCCCTAATTGACCTATAATTATTTCCTGTGGTAGGGTACACTATAACCCTGTAATATAATACGTGGTCGAATTTAAAAATTATAGGTCAATATTAAGTTCCGATACCGTGCCGTTAGTTAACATAGAAAAATGTCTTTGAATTTTTAAAGCATTTTAGAACGCTTATTTCCTCATTTTAAGCTTCTCAGAACACTTTATTTCGCATAGGCATACATAGTAAACTTTGGGGTCACTCTGTGTACCCCCTAACTGACCTATAATTATTTCCTGTGGTAGGGTACACTATAACCCTGTAATATAATACGTGGTCCAATTTAAAAATTATAGGTCAATATTAAGGTCCGATACCGTGCCGTTAGTTAACATAGAAAAGTGTCTTCGTATTTCCTTGTTTTAATGCACTATTTAAAATATACATAGTGTACCCCCTAATTGACCTATAATTATTTCCTGTGGGAGGGTACACTATTACCCTGTAATATAATACCTGGTCCAATATAAATATTATGGGTCAATATTAAGGTCTGATATTGCGCCTTGCGTTAGTTAACCATTGAAAGATGTCTTTGAATTTTTAAAGCATTTTAGAACGCTTATTTCTTCATTTTAAGCATCTCAGAACACTCTATTTCGCATAGGCATACATAGTAAACTTTAGGGTCACGCTGTGTACCCCCTAAATGACCTATAATTATTTCCTGTGGTAGGGTACACTATTACCCTGTAATTTAATACCTGGTCCAATTTAAATATTATGGGTCAATATTAAGGTCTGATATTGCGCCTTGCGTTAGTTAACCATTGAAAGATGTCTTTGAATTTTTAAAGCATTTTAGAACGCTTATTTCTTCATTTTAAGCTTCTCAGAACACTTTATTTCGCATACGCATACATAGTAAACTTTAGGGTCACGCTGTGTACCCCCTAATTGACCTATAATTATTTCCTGTGGTAGGGTACACTATTACCCTGTAATATAATACGTGGTCCAATTTAAAAATTATAGGTCAATATTAAGGTCCGATACCGTTCCGTTAGTTAACATAGAAAAATGTCTTTGAATTTTTAAAGCATTTTAGAACGCTTATTTCCTCATTTTAAGCTTCTCAGAACTCTTTATTTCGCATAGGCATACATAGCACACTTTAGTGTCACGCTGTGTACCCCCTAATTGACCTATAATTATTTCCTGTGGAAGGGTACACTATTACCCTGTAATATAATACGTGGTCCAATTTAAAAATTATAGGTCAATATTAAGGTCTGATATTGCGCCTTGCGTTAGTTAACCATTGAAAGATGTCTTTGAATTTTTAAAGCATTTTAGAACGCTTTTTTCCTCATTTTAAGCTTCTCTGAACACTCTATTTCGCATAGGCATACATAGTAAACTTTAGGGTCACGCTGTGTACCCCCTAATTGACCTATAATTATTTCCTGTGGTAGGGTACACTATTACCCTGTAATATAATACGTGGTCCAATTTAAAAATTATAGGTCAATATTAAGGTCCGATACCGTGCCGTTAGTTAACATAGAAAAGTGTCTTCGTATTTCCTTGTTTTAATGCACTATTTAAAATATACATAGTGTACCCCCTAATTGACCTATAATTATTTCCTGTGGGAGGGTACACTATTACCCTGTAATATAATACCTGGTCCAATTTAAATATTATGGTTCCATATTAAGGTCTGATATCGCGCCTTGCGTTAGTTAACATTGAAAAATGTTTTTGAATTTTTAAAGCATTTTAGAACGCTTATTTCCTCATTTTAAGCTTCTCAGAACACTTTATTTCGCATAGGCATACATAGTAAACTTTGGGGTCACTCTGTGTACCCCCTAATTGACCTATAATTATTTCCTGTGGGAGGGTACACTATTACCCTGTAATATAATACCTGGTCCAATATAAATATTATGGGTCAATATTAAGGTCTGATATTGCGCCTTGCGTTAGTTAACCATTGAAAGATGTCTTTGAATTTTTAAAGCATTTTAGAACGCTTATTTCTTCATTTTAAGCATCTCAGAACACTATATTTCGCATAGGCATACATAGTAAAATTTAGGGTCACGCTGTGTACCCCCTAAATTACCTATAATTATTTCCTGTGGTAGGGTACACTATAACCCTGTAATATAATACGTGGTCCAATTTATAAATTATAGGTCAATATTAAGGTCCGATACCGTGCCGTTAGTTAACATAGAAAAGTGTCTTCGAATTTCCTTGTTTTAATGCACTATTTAAAATATACATAGTGTACCCCCTAATTGACCTATAATTATTTCCTGTGGTAGGGTACACTATTACCCTGTAATATAATACCTGGTCCAATTTAAATATTATGGGTCAATATTAAGGTCTGATATTGCGCCTTGCGTTAGTTAACCATTGAAAGATGTCTTTGAATTTTTAAAGCATTTTAGAACGCTTATTTCTTCATTTTAAGCTTCTCAGAACACTTTATTTCGCATACGCATACATAGTAAACTTTAGGGTCACGCTGAGTACCCCCTAATTGACCTATAATTATTTCCTGTGGTAGGGTACACTATTACCCTGTAATATAATACGTGGTCCAATTTAAAATTTATAGGTCAATATTAAGGTCCGATACCGTGCCGTTAGTTAACATAGAAAAATGTCTTTGAATTTTTAAAGCATTTTAGAACGCTTATTTCCTCATTTTAAGCTTCTCAGAACACTTTATTTCGCATAGGCATACATAGTAAACTTTGGGGTCACTCTGTGTACCCCCTAATTGACCTATAATTATTTCCTGTGATAGGGTACACTATAACCCTGTAATATAATACGTGGTCCAATTTAAAAATTATAGGTCAATATTAAGGTCCGATACCGTGCCGTTAGTTAACATAGAAAAGTGTCTTCGTATTTCCTTGTTTTAATGCACTATTTAAAATATACATAGTGTACCCCCTAATTGACCTATAATTATTTCCTGTGGGAGGGTACACTATTACCCTGTAATATAATACCTGGTCCAATATAAATATTATGGGTCAATATTAAGGTCTGATATTGCGCCTTGCGTTAGTTAACCATTGAAAGATGTCTTTGAATTTTTAAAGCATTTTAGAACGCTTATTTCTTCATTTTAAGCTTCTCAGAACACTTTATTTCGCATACGCATACATAGTAAACTTTAGGGTCACGCTGAGTACCCCCTAATTGACCTATAATTATTTCCTGTGGTAGGGTACACTATTACCCTGTAATATAATACATGGTCCAATTTAAAAATTATAGGTCAATATTAAGGTCCGATACCGTGCCGTTAGTTAACATAGAAAAATGTCTTTGAATTTTTAAAGCATTTTAGAACGCTTATTTCCTCATTTTAAGCTTCTCAGAACACTTTATTTCGCATAGGCATACATAGTAAACTTTAGGGTCACGCTGTGTACCCCCTAATTGACCTATAATTATTTCCTGTGGTAGGGTACACTATAACCCTGTAATATAATACGTGGTCGAATTTAAAAATTATAGGTCAATATTAAGGTCTGATATTGCGCCTTGCGTTAGTTAACCATTGAAAGATGTCTTTGAATTTTTAAAGCATTTTAGAACGCTTATTTCTTCATTTTAAGCTTCTCAAAACATTTTATTTCGCGTAGGCATACATAGTAAAATTTAGGGTGACGCTGTGTACCCCCTAAATGACCTATAATTATTTCCTGTGGTAGGGTACACTATTACCCTGTAATATAATACGTGGTCCAATTTAAAAATTATAGGTCAATATTAAGTTCCGATACCGTGCCGTTAGTTAACATAGAAAAATGTCTTTGAATTTTTAAAGCATTTTAGAACGCTTATTTCCTCATTTTAAGCTTCTCAGAACACTTTATTTCGCATAGGCATACATAGTAAACTTTGGGGTCACTCTGTGTACCCCCTAACTGACCTATAATTATTTCCTGTGGTAGGGTACACTATAACCCTGTAATATAATACGTGGTCCAATTTAAAAATTATAGGTCAATATTAAGGTCCGATACCGTGCCGTTAGTTAACATAGAAAAGTGTCTTCGTATTTCCTTGTTTTAATGCACTATTTAAAATATACATAGTGTACCCCCTAATTGACCTATAATTATTTCCTGTGGGAGGGTACACTATTACCCTGTAATATAATACCTGGTCCAATATAAATATTATGGGTCAATATTAAGGTCTGATATTGCGCCTTGCGTTAGTTAACCATTGAAAGATGTCTTTGAATTTTTAAAGCATTTTAGAACGCTTATTTCTTCATTTTAAGCTTCTCAGAACACTTTATTTCGCATACGCATACATAGTAAACTTTAGGGTCACGCTGAGTACCCCCTAATTGACCTATAATTATTTCCTGTGGTAGGGTACACTATTACCCTGTAATATAATACATGGTCCAATTTAAAAATTATAGGTCAATATTAAGGTCCGATACCGTGCCGTTAGTTAACATAGAAAAATGTCTTTGAATTTTTAAAGCATTTTAGAACGCTTATTTCCTCATTTTAAGCTTCTCAGAACACTTTATTTCGCATAGGCATACATAGTAAACTTTAGGGTCACGCTGTGTACCCCCTAATTGACCTATAATTATTTCCTGTGGTAGGGTACACTATAACCCTGTAATATAATACGTGGTCGAATTTAAAAATTATAGGTCAATATTAAGGTCTGATATTGCGCCTTGCGTTAGTTAACCATTGAAAGATGTCTTTGAATTTTTAAAGCATTTTAGAACGCTTATTTCTTCATTTTAAGCTTCTCAAAACATTTTATTTCGCGTAGGCATACATAGTAAAATTTAGGGTGACGCTGTGTACCCCCTAAATGACCTATAATTATTTCCTGTGGTAGGGTACACTATTACCCTGTAATATAATACGTGGTCCAATTTAAAAATTATAGGTCAATATTAAGTTCCGATACCGTGCCGTAAGTTAACATAGAAAAATGTCTTTGAATTTTTAAAGCATTTTAGAACGCTTATTTCCTCATTTTAAGCTTCTCAGAACACTTTATTTCGCATAGGCATACATAGTAAACTTTGGGGTCACTCTGTGTACCCCCTAACTGACCTATAATTATTTCCTGTGGTAGGGTACACTATAACCCTGTAATATAATACGTGGTCCAATTTAAAAATTATAGGTCAATATTAAGGTCCGATACCGTGCCGTTAGTTAACATAGAAAAGTGTCTTCGTATTTCCTTGTTTTAATGCACTATTTAAAATATACATAGTGTACCCCCTAATTGACCTATAATTATTTCCTGTGGGAGGGTACACTATTACCCTGTAATATAATACCTGGTCCAATATAAATATTATGGGTCAATATTAAGGTCTGATATTGCGCCTTGCGTTAGTTAACCATTGAAAGATGTCTTTGAATTTTTAAAGCATTTTAGAACGCTTATTTCTTCATTTTAAGCATCTCAGAACACTCTATTTCGCATAGGCATACATAGTAAACTTTAGGGTCACGCTGTGTACCCCCTAAATGACCTATAATTATTTCCTGTGGTAGGGTACACTATTACCCTGTAATTTAATACCTGGTCCAATTTAAATATTATGGGTCAATATTAAGGTCTGATATTGCGCCTTGCGTTAGTTAACCATTGAAAGATGTCTTTGAATTTTTAAAGCATTTTAGAACGCTTATTTCTTCATTTTAAGCTTCTCAGAACACTTTATTTCGCATACGCATACATAGTAAACTTTAGGGTCACGCTGTGTACCCCCTAATTGACCTATAATTATTTCCTGTGGTCGGGTACACTATTCCCCTGTAATATAATACCTGGTCCAATTTAAATATTATGATTCAATATTAAGGTCTGATATTGCGCCTTGCGCTAGTTAACCATTGAAAGATGTCTTTGAATTTTAAAAGCATTTTAGAACGCTTTTTTCCTCATTTTAAGCTTCTCTGAACACTCTATTTCGCATAGGCATACATAGTAAACTTTAGGGTCACGCTGTGTACCCCCTAATTGACCTATAATTATTTCCTGTGGTAGGGTACACTATTACCCTGTAATGTAATACGTGGTCCAATTTAAAAATTATAGGTCAATATTAAGGTCTGATACCGTTCCGTTAGTTAACATAGAAAAATGTCTTTGAATTTTAAAAGCATTTTAGAACGCTTATTTCCTCATTTTAAGCTTCTCAGAACTCTTTATTTCGCATAGGCATACATAGTACACTTTAGTGTCACGCTGTGTACCCCCTAATTGACCTATAATTATTTCCTGTGGAAGGGTACACTATTACCCTGTAATATAATACGTGGTCCAATTTAAAAATTATAGGTCAATATTAAGGTCTGATATTGCGCCTTGCGTTAGTTAACCATTGAAAGATGTCTTTGAATTTTTAAAGCATTTTAGAACGCTTTTTTCCTCATTTTAAGCTTCTCTGAACACTCTATTTCGCATAGGCATACATAGTAAACTTTAGGGTCACGCTGTGTACCCCCTAATTGACCTATAATTATTTCCTGTGGTAGGGTACACTATTACCCTGTAATATAATACGTGGTCCAATTTAAAAATTATAGGTCAATATTAAGGTCCGATACCGTGCCGTTAGTTAACATAGAAAAGTGTCTTCGTATTTCCTTGTTTTAATGCACTATTTAAAATATACATAGTGTACCCCCTAATTAACCTATAATTATTTCCTGTGGGAGGGTACACTATTACCCTGTAATATAATACCTGGTCCAATATAAATATTATGGGTCAATATTAAGGTCTGATATTGCGCCTTGCGTTAGTTAACCATTGAAAGATGTCTTTGAATTTTTAAAGCATTTTAGAACGCTTATTTCTTCATTTTAAGCTTCTCAGAACACTTTATTTCGCATACGCATACATAGTAAACTTTAGGGTCACGCTGAGTACCCCCTAATTGACCTATAATTATTTCCTGTGGTAGGGTACACTATTACCCTGTAATATAATACGTGGTCCAATTTAAAAATTATAGGTCAATATTAAGGTCCGATACCGTGCCGTTAGTTAACATAGAAAAATGTCTTTGAATTTTTAAAGCATTTTAGAACGCTTATTTCCTCATTTTAAGCTTCTCAGAACACTTTATTTCGCATAGGCATACATAGTAAACTTTAGGGTCACGCTGTGTACCCCCTAATTGACCTATAATTATTTCCTGTGGTAGGGTACACTATAACCCTGTAATATAATACGTGGTCGAATTTAAAAATTATAGGTCAATATTAAGGTCTGATATTGCGCCTTGCGTTAGTTAACCATTGAAAGATGTCTTTGAATTTTTAAAGCATTTTAGAACGCTTATTTCTTCATTTTAAGCTTCTCAAAACATTTTATTTCGCGTAGGCATACATAGTAAAATTTAGGGTGACGCTGTGTACCCCCTAAATGACCTATAATTATTTCCTGTGGTAGGGTACACTATTACCCTGTAATATAATACGTGGTCCAATTTAAAAATTATAGGTCAATATTAAGTTCCGATACCGTGCCGTTAGTTAACATAGAAAAATGTCTTTGAATTTTTAAAGCATTTTAGAACGCTTATTTCCTCATTTTAAGCTTCTCAGAACACTTTATTTCGCATAGGCATACATAGTAAACTTTGGGGTCACTCTGTGTACCCCCTAATTGACCTATAATTATTTCCTGTGGTAGGGTACACTATAACCCTGTAATATAATACGTGGTCCAATTTAAAAATTATAGGTCAATATTAAGGTCCGATACCGTGCCGTTAGTTAACATAGAAAAGTGTCTTCGTATTTCCTTGTTTTAATGCACTATTTAAAATATACATAGTGTACCCCCTAATTGACCTATAATTATTTCCTGTGGGAGGGTACACTATTACCCTGTAATATAATACCTGGTCCAATATAAATATTATGGGTCAATATTAAGGTCTGATATTGCGCCTTGCGTTAGTTAACCATTGAAAGATGTCTTTGAATTTTTAAAGCATTTTAGAACGCTTATTTCTTCATTTTAAGCTTCTCAGAACACTTTATTTCGCATACGCATACATAGTAAACTTTAGGGTCACGCTGAGTACCCCCTAATTGACCTATAATTATTTCCTGTGGTAGGGTACACTATTACCCTGTAATATAATACGTGGTCCAATTTAAAAATTATAGGTCAATATTAAGGTCCGATACCGTGCCGTTAGTTAACATAGAAAAATGTCTTTGAATTTTTAAAGCATTTTAGAACGCTTATTTCCTCATTTTAAGCTTCTCAGAACACTTTATTTCGCATAGGCATACATAGTAAACTTTAGGGTCACGCTGTGTACCCCCTAATTGACCTATAATTATTTCCTGTGGTAGGGTACACTATAACCCTGTAATATAATACGTGGTCGAATTTAAAAATTATAGGTCAATATTAAGGTCTGATATTGCGCCTTGCGTTAGTTAACCATTGAAAGATGTCTTTGAATTTTTAAAGCATTTTAGAACGCTTATTTCTTCATTTTAAGCTTCTCAAAACATTTTATTTCGCGTAGGCATACATAGTAAAATTTAGGGTGACGCTGTGTACCCCCTAAATGACCTATAATTATTTCCTGTGGTAGGGTACACTATTACCCTGTAATATAATACGTGGTCCAATTTAAAAATTATAGGTCAATATTAAGTTCCGATACCGTGCCGTTAGTTAACATAGAAAAATGTCTTTGAATTTTTAAAGCATTTTAGAACGCTTATTTCCTCATTTTAAGCTTCTCAGAACACTTTATTTCGCATAGGCATACATAGTAAACTTTGGGGTCACTCTGTGTACCCCCTAATTGACCTATAATTATTTCCTGTGGTAGGGTACACTATAACCCTGTAATATAATACGTGGTCCAATTTAAAAATTATAGGTCAATATTAAGGTCCGATACCGTGCCGTTAGTTAACATAGAAAAGTGTCTTCGTATTTCCTTGTTTTAATGCACTATTTAAAATATACATAGTGTACCCCCTAATTGACCTATAATTATTTCCTGTGGGAGGGTACACTATTACCCTGTAATATAATACCTGGTCCAATATAAATATTATGGGTCAATATTAAGGTCTGATATTGCGCCTTGCGTTAGTTAACCATTGAAAGATGTCTTTGAATTTTTAAAGCATTTTAGAACGCTTATTTCTTCATTTTAAGCATCTCAGAACACTCTATTTCGCATAGGCATACATAGTAAACTTTAGGGTCACGCTGTGTACCCCCTAAATGACCTATAATTATTTCCTGTGGTAGGGTACACTATTACCCTGTAATTTAATACCTGGTCCAATTTAAATATTATGGGTCAATATTAAGGTCTGATATTGCGCCTTGCGTTAGTTAACCATTGAAAGATGTCTTTGAATTTTTAAAGCATTTTAGAACGCTTATTTCTTCATTTTAAGCTTCTCAGAACACTTTATTTCGCATACGCATAAATAGTAAACTTTAGGGTCACGCTGTGTACCCCCTAATTGACCTATAATTATTTCCTGTGGTCGGGTACACTATTCCCCTGTAATATAATACCTGGTCCAATTTAAATATTATGATTCAATATTAAGGTCTGATATTGCGCCTTGCGCTAGTTAACCATTGAAAGATGTCTTTGAATTTTAAAAGCATTTTAGAACGCTTTTTTCCTCATTTTAAGCTTCTCTGAACACTCTATTTCGCATAGGCATACATAGTAAACTTTAGGGTCACGCTGTGTACCCCCTAATTGACCTATAATTATTTCCTGTGGTAGGGTACACTATTACCCTGTAATATAATACGTGGTCCAATTTAAAAATTATAGGTCAATATTAAGGTCCGATACCGTTCCGTTAGTTAACATAGAAAAATGTCTTTGAATTTTTAAAGCATTTTAGAACGCTTATTTCCTCATTTTAAGCTTCTCAGAACTCTTTATTTCGCATAGGCATACATAGTACACTTTAGTGTCACGCTGTGTACCCCCTAATTGACCTATAATTATTTCCTGTGGAAGGGTACACTATTACCCTGTAATATAATACGTGGTCCAATTTAAAAATTATAGGTCAATATTAAGGTCTGATATTGCGCCTTGCGTTAGTTAACCATTGAAAGATGTCTTTGAATTTTTAAAGCATTTTAGAACGCTTTTTTCCTCATTTTAAGCTTCTCTGAACACTCTATTTCGCATAGGCATACATAGTAAACTTTAGGGTCACGCTGTGTACCCCCTAATTGACCTATAATTATTTCCTGTGGTAGGGTACACTATTACCCTGTAATATAATACGTGGTCCAATTTAAAAATTATAGGTCAATATTAAGGTCCGATACCGTGCCGTTAGTTAACATAGAAAAGTGTCTTCGTATTTCCTTGTTTTAATGCACTATTTAAAATATACATAGTGTACCCCCTAATTGACCTATAATTATTTCCTGTGGGAGGGTACACTATTACCCTGTAATATAATACCTGGTCCAATATAAATATTATGGGTCAATATTAAGGTCTGATATTGCGCCTTGCGTTAGTTAACCATTGAAAGATGTCTTTGAATTTTTAAAGCATTTTAGAACGCTTATTTCTTCATTTTAAGCTTCTCAGAACACTTTATTTCGCATACGCATACATAGTAAACTTTAGGGTCACGCTGAGTACCCCCTAATTGACCTATAATTATTTCCTGTGGTAGGGTACACTATTACCCTGTAATATAATACGTGGTCCAATTTAAAAATTATAGGTCAATATTAAGGTCCGATACCGTGCCGTTAGTTAACATAGAAAAATGTCTTTGAATTTTTAAAGCATTTTAGAACGCTTATTTCCTCATTTTAAGCTTCTCAGAACACTTTATTTCGCATAGGCATACATAGTAAACTTTAGGGTCACGCTGTGTACCCCCTAATTGACCTATAATTATTTCCTGTGGTAGGGTACACTATAACCCTGTAATATAATACGTGGTCGAATTTAAAAATTATAGGTCAATATTAAGGTCTGATATTGCGCCTTGCGTTAGTTAACCATTGAAAGATGTCTTTGAATTTTTAAAGCATTTTAGAACGCTTATTTCTTCATTTTAAGCTTCTCAAAACATTTTATTTCGCGTAGGCATACATAGTAAAATTTAGGGTGACGCTGTGTACCCCCTAAATGACCTATAATTATTTCCTGTGGTAGGGTACACTATTACCCTGTAATATAATACGTGGTTCAATTTAAAAATTATAGGTCAATATTAAGTTCCGATACCGTGCCGTTAGTTAACATAGAAAAATGTCTTTGAATTTTTAAAGCATTTTAGAACGCTTATTTCCTCATTTTAAGCTTCTCAGAACACTTTATTTCGCATAGGCATACATAGTAAACTTTGGGGTCACTCTGTGTACCCCCTAATTGACCTATAATTATTTCCTGTGGTAGGGTACACTATAACCCTGTAATATAATACGTGGTCCAATTTAAAAATTATAGGTCAATATTAAGGTCCGATACCGTGCCGTTAGTTAACATAGAAAAGTGTCTTCGTATTTCCTTGTTTTAATGCACTATTTAAAATATACATAGTGTACCCCCTAATTGACCTATAATTATTTCCTGTGGGAGGGTACACTATTACCCTGTAATATAATACCTGGTCCAATATAAATATTATGGGTCAATATTAAGGTCTGATATTGCGCCTTGCGTTAGTTAACCATTGAAAGATGTCTTTGAATTTTTAAAGCATTTTAGAACGCTTATTTCTTCATTTTAAGCATCTCAGAACACTCTATTTCGCATAGGCATACATAGTAAACTTTAGGGTCACGCTGTGTACCCCCTAAATGACCTATAATTATTTCCTGTGGTAGGGTACACTATTACCCTGTAATTTAATACCTGGTCCAATTTAAATATTATGGGTCAATATTAAGGTCTGATATTGCGCCTTGCGTTAGTTAACCATTGAAAGATGTCTTTGAATTTTTAAAGCATTTTAGAACGCTTATTTCTTCATTTTAAGCTTCTCAGAACACTTTATTTCGCATACGCATACATAGTAAACTTTAGGGTCACGCTGTGTACCCCCTAATTGACCTATAATTATTTCCTGTGGTCGGGTACACTATTCCCCTGTAATATAATACCTGGTCCAATTTAAATATTATGATTCAATATTAAGGTCTGATATTGCGCCTTGCGCTAGTTAACCATTGAAAGATGTCTTTGAATTTTAAAAGCATTTTAGAACGCTTTTTTCCTCATTTTAAGCTTCTCCGAACACTCTATTTCGCATAGGCATACATAGTAAACTTTAGGGTCACGCTGTGTACCCCCTAATTGACCTATAATTATTTCCTGTGGTAGGGTACACTATTACCCTGTAATATAATACGTGGTCCAATTTAAAAATTATAGGTCAATATTAAGGTCCGATACCGTTCCGTTAGTTAACATAGAAAAATGTCTTTGAATTTTTAAAGCATTTTAGAACGCTTATTTCCTCATTTTAAGCTTCTCAGAACTCTTTATTTCGCATAGGCATACATAGTACACTTTAGTGTCACGCTGTGTACCCCCTAATTGACCTATAATTATTTCCTGTGGAAGGGTACACTATTACCCTGTAATATAATACGTGGTCCAATTTAAAAATTATAGGTCAATATTAAGGTCTGATATTGCGCCTTGCGTTAGTTAACCATTGAAAGATGTCTTTGAATTTTTAAAGCATTTTAGAACGCTTTTTTCCTCATTTTAAGCTTCTCTGAACTCTCTATTTCGCATAGGCATACATAGTAAACTTTAGGGTCACGCTGTGTACCCCCTAATTGACCTATAATTATTTCCTGTGGTAGGGTACACTATTACCCTGTAATATAATACGTGGTCCAATTTAAAAATTATAGGTCAATATTAAGGTCCGATACCGTGCCGTTAGTTAACATAGAAAAATGTCTTTGAATTTTTAAAGCATTTAAGAACACTTATTTCATTATTTTAAGCTTCTCAGAACACTTTATTTCGCATAGGCATACATAGTAACCTTTAGGGTCACGCTGTGTACCCCCTTATTGACCTATAATTATTTTCCGTGGTAGGGTACACTATCACCCTGTAATATAATACGTGGCCCAATTTAAAAATTTTAGTTTAATATTAAGGTCCGATACCGTGCCGTTAGTTAACATAGAAAAGAGTCTTCGAATTTCCTTGTTTTAATGCACTATTTAAAATATACATGGTGCACCCCCTAATTGACCTATAATTATTTCCTTTTGTAGGGTACACTATTACCCTGTAATATAATACCTGGACCAATTTAAATATTATGGTTCCATATTAAGGTCTGATATCGCGCCTTGCGTTAGTTAACCATTGAAAGATGTCTTTGAATTTTTAAAGCATTTTAGAACGCTAATTTCTTCATTTTAAGCTTCTCAGAACACTCGATTTCGCATAGGCATACATAGTAAACTTTAGGGTCACGCTGTGTACCCCCTAATTGACATATAATTATTTCCTGTGGTTGGGTACACTATAACCCTGTAATATAATACGTGGTCCAATTTAAAAATTATAGGTCAATATTAAGGTCTGATATTGCGCCTTGCGTTAGTTAATCATTGAAAGATGTCTTTGAATTTTTAAAGCATTTTAGAACGCTTATTTCCTCATTTTAAGCTTCTCAGAACACTTTATTTCGCATAGGCATACATAGTAAACTTTGGGGTCACTCTGTGTACCCCCTAATTGACCTATAATTATTTCCTGTGGTAGGGTACACTATAACCCTGTAATATAATACGTGGTCCAATTTAAAAATTATAGGTCAATATTAAGGTCCGATACCGTGTCGTTAGTTAACATAGAAAAGTGTCTTCGAATTTCCTTGTTTTAATACACTATTTAAAATATACATAGTGTACCCCCTAATTGACCTATAATTATTTCCTGTGGTAGGTTACACTATTACCCTGTAATATAATACCTGGTCCAATTTAAATATTATGGGTCAATATTAAGGTCTGATATTGCGCCTTGCGTTAGTTAACCATTGAAAGATGTCTTTGAATTTTTAAAGCATTTTAGAACGCTTATTTCTTCATTTTAAGCTTCTCAGAACACTTTATTTCGCATACGCATACATAGTAAACTTTAGGGTCACGCTGTGTACCCCCTAATTGACCTATAATTATTTCCTGTGGTAGGGTACACTATTCCCCTGTAATATAATACCTGGTCCAATTTAAATATTATGATTCAATATTAAGGTCTGATATTGCGCCTTGCGCTAGTTAACCATTGAAAGATGTCTTTGAATTTTAAAAGCATTTTAGAACGCATATTTCTTCATTTTAAGCTTCTCAGAACAATTTATTTCGCATAGGCATACATAGTAAACTTTAGGGTCACGCTGTGTACCCCCTAAGTGACCTATAATTATTTCCCATGGTAGGGAACAATATTACCCTGTAATATAATACGTGGTCCAATTTAAAAATTATAGGTCAATATTAAGGTCCGATACCGTACCGTTAGTTAACATAGAAAAATGTCTTTGAATTTTTAAAGCATTTTAGAACGCTTATTTCCTCATTTTAAGCTTCTCAGAACTCTTTATTTCGCATAGGCATACATAGTACACTTTAGTGTCACGCTGTGTACCCCCTAATTGACCTATAATTATTTCCTGTTGTAGGGTACACTATTACCCTGTAATATAATACCTGGTCCAATTTAAATATTATGGTTCCATATTAAGGTCTGATATCGCGCCTTGCGTTAGTTAACCATTGAAAGATGTCTTTGAATTTTTAAAGCATTTTAGAACGCTAATTTCTTCATTTTAAGCTTCTCAGAACACTCGATTTCGCATAGGCATACATAGTAAACTTTAGGGTCACGCTGTGTACCCCCTAATTGACATATAATTATTTCCTGTGGTTGGGTACACTATAACCCTGTAATATAATACGTGGTCCAATTTAAAAATTATAGGTCAATATTAAGGTCTGATATTGCGCCTTGCGTTAGTTAACCATTGAAAGATGTCTTTGAATTTTTAAAGCATTTTAGAACGCTTATTTTTTCATTTTAAGCTTCTCAAAACATTTTATTTCGCGTAGGCATACATAGTAAAATTTAGGGTGACGCTGTGTACCCCCTAAATGACCTATAATTATTTCCTGTGGTAGGGTACACTATTACCCTGTAATATAATACGTGGTCCAATTTAAAAATTATAGGTCAATATTAAGTTCCGATACCGTGCCGTTAGTTAACTTAGAAAAATGTCTTTGAATTTTTAAAGCATTTTAGAACGCTTATTTCCTCATTTTAAGCTTCTCAGAACACTTTATTTCGCATAGGCATACATAGTAAACTTTGGGGTCACTCTGTGTACCCCCTAATTGACCTATAATTATTTCCTGTGGTAGGGTACACTATAACCCTGTAATATAATACGTGGTCCAATTTAAAAATTATAGGTCAATATTAAGGACCGATACCGTGCCGTTAGTTAACATAGAAAAGTGTCTTCGTATTTCCTTGTTTTAATGCACTATTTAAAATATACATAGTGTACCCCCTAATTGACCTATAATTATTTCCTGTGGGAGGGTACACTATTACCCTGTAATATAATACCTGGTCCAATATAAATATTATGGGTCAATATTAAGGTCTGATATTGCGCCTTGCGTTAGTTAACCATTGAAAGATGTCTTTGAATTTTTAAAGCATTTTAGAACGCTTATTTCTTCATTTTAAGCATCTCAGAACACTCTATTTCGCATAGGCATACATAGTAAACTTTAGGGTCACGCTGTGTACCCCCTAAATGACCTATAATTATTTCCTGTGGTAGGGTACACTATTACCCTGTAATATAATACGTGGTCCAATATAAAAATTATAGGTCAATATTAAGGTCCGATACCGTGCCGTTAGTTAACATAGAAAAATGTCTTTGAATTTTTAAAGCATTTTAGAACGCTTATTTCCTCATTTTAAGCTTCTCAGAACACTTTATTTCGCATAGGCATACATAGTAAACTTTAGGGTCACGCTGTGTACCCCCTAATTGACCTATAATTATTTCTTGTGGTAGGGTACACTATAACCCTGAATATAATACGTGGTGCAATTTAAAAATTATAGGTCAATATTAAGGTCCGATACCGTGCCGTTAGTTAACATAGAAAAGTGTCTTCGAATTTCCTTGTTTTAATACACTATTTAAAATATACATAGTGTACCCCCTAATTGACCTATAATTATTTCCTGTGGTAGGGTACACTATTCCCCTGTAATATAATACCTGATCCAATTTAAATATTATGATTGAATATTAAGGTCTGATATTGCGCCTTGCGCTAGTTAACCATTGAAAGATGTCTTTGAATTTTAAAAGCATTTTAGAACGCATATTTCTTCATTTTAAGCTTCTCAGAACAATTTATTTCGCATAGGCATACATAGTAAACTTTAGGGTCACGCTGTGTACCCCCTAAGTGACCTATAATTATTTCCCATGGTAGGGAACAATATTACCCTGTAATATAATACGTGGTCCAATTTAAAAATTATAGGTCAATATTAAGGTCCGATACCGTACCGTTAGTTAACATAGAAAAATGTCTTTGAATTTTTAAAGCATTTTAGAACGCTTATTTCCTCATTTTAAGCTTCTCAGAACTCTTTATTTCGCATAGGCATACATAGTACACTTAAGTGTCACGCTGTGTACCCCCTAATTGACCTATAATTATTTCCTGTGGAAGGGTACACTATTACCCTGTAATATAATACGTGGTCCAATTTAAAAATTATAGGTCAATATTAAGGTCTGATATTGCGCCTTGCGTTAGTTAACCATTGAAAGATGTCTTTGAATTTTTAAAGCATTTTAGAACGCTTATTTCTTCATTTTAAGCTTCTCTGAACACTCTATTTCGCATAGGCATACATAGTAAACTTTAGGGTCACGCTGTGTACCCCCTAATTGACCTATAATTATTTCCTGTGGTAGGGTACACTATTACCCTATAATATAATACGTGGTCCAATTTAAAAATTATAGGTCAATATTAAGGTCCGATACCGTGTCGTTAGTTAACATAGAAAAGTGTCTTCGAATTTCCTTGTTTTAATACACTATTTAAAATATACATAGTGTACCCCCTAATTGACCTATAATTATTTCCTGTGGTAGGTTACACTATTACCCTGTAATATAATACCTGGTCCAATTTAAATATTATGGGTCAATATTAAGGTCTGATATTGCGCCTTGCGTTAGTTAACCATTGAAAGATGTCTTTGAATTTTTAAAGCATTTTAGAACGCTTATTTCTTCATTTTAAGCTTCTCAGAACACTTTATTTCGCATACGCATACATAGTAAACTTTAGGGTCACGCTGTGTACCCCCTAATTGACCTATAATTATTTCCTGTGGTAGGGTACACTATTCCCCTGTAATATAATACCTGGTCCAATTTAAATATTATGATTCAATATTAAGGTCTGATATTGCGCCTTGCGCTAGTTAACCATTGAAAGATGTCTTTGAATTTTAAAAGCATTTTAGAACGCATATTTCTTCATTTTAAGCTTCTCAGAACAATTTATTTCGCATAGGCATACATAGTAAACTTTAGGGTCACGCTGTGTACCCCCTAAGTGACCTATAATTATTTCCCATGGTAGGGAACAATATTACCCTGTAATATAATACGTGGTCCAATTTAAAAATTATAGGTCAATATTAAGGTCCGATACCGTACCGTTAGTTAACATAGAAAAATGTCTTTGAATTTTTAAAGCATTTTAGAACGCTTATTTCCTCATTTTAAGCTTCTCAGAACTCTTTATTTCGCATAGGCATACATAGTACACTTTAGTGTCACGCTGTGTACCCCCTAATTGACCTATAATTATTTCCTGTTGTAGGGTACACTATTACCCTGTAATATAATACCTGGTCCAATTTAAATATTATGGTTCCATATTAAGGTCTGATATCGCGCCTTGCGTTAGTTAACCATTGAAAGATGTCTTTGAATTTTTAAAGCATTTTAGAACGCTAATTTCTTCATTTTAAGCTTCTCAGAACACTCGATTTCGCATAGGCATACATAGTAAACTTTAGGGTCACGCTGTGTACCCCCTAATTGACATATAATTATTTCCTGTGGTTGGGTACACTATAACCCTGTAATATAATACGTGGTCCAATTTAAAAATTATAGGTCAATATTAAGGTCTGATATTGCGCCTTGCGTTAGTTAACCATTGAAAGATGTCTTTGAATTTTTAAAGCATTTTAGAACGCTTATTTTTTCATTTTAAGCTTCTCAAAACATTTTATTTCGCGTAGGCATACATAGTAAAATTTAGGGTGACGCTGTGTACCCCCTAAATGACCTATAATTATTTCCTGTGGTAGGGTACACTATTACCCTGTAATATAATACGTGGTCCAATTTAAAAATTATAGGTCAATATTAAGTTCCGATACCGTGCCGTTAGTTAACTTAGAAAAATGTCTTTGAATTTTTAAAGCATTTTAGAACGCTTATTTCCTCATTTTAAGCTTCTCAGAACACTTTATTTCGCATAGGCATACATAGTAAACTTTGGGGTCACTCTGTGTACCCCCTAATTGACCTATAATTATTTCCTGTGGTAGGGTACACTATAACCCTGTAATATAATACGTGGTCCAATTTAAAAATTATAGGTCAATATTAAGGACCGATACCGTGCCGTTAGTTAACATAGAAAAGTGTCTTCGTATTTCCTTGTTTTAATGCACTATTTAAAATATACATAGTGTACCCCCTAATTGACCTATAATTATTTCCTGTGGGAGGGTACACTATTACCCTGTAATATAATACCTGGTCCAATATAAATATTATGGGTCAATATTAAGGTCTGATATTGCGCCTTGCGTTAGTTAACCATTGAAAGATGTCTTTGAATTTTTAAAGCATTTTAGAACGCTTATTTCCTCATTTTAAGCTTCTCAGAACACTTTATTTCGCATAGGCATACATAGTAAACTTTGGGGTCACTCTGTGTACCCCCTAATTGACCTATAATTATTTCCTGTGGTAGGGTACACTATAACCCTGTAATATAATACGTGGTCCAATTTAAAAATTATAGGTCAATATTAAGGTCCGATACCGTGTCGTTAGTTAACATAGAAAAGTGTCTTCGAATTTCCTTGTTTTAATACACTATTTAAAATATACATAGTGTACCCCCTAATTGACCTATAATTATTTCCTGTGGTAGATTACACTATTACCCTGTAATATAATACCTGGTCCAATTTAAATATTATGGGTCAATATTAAGGTCTGATATTGCGCCTTGCGTTAGTTAACCATTGAAAGATGTCTTTGAATTTTTAAAGCATTTTAGAACGCTTATTTCTTCATTTTAAGCTTCTCAGAACACTTTATTTCGCATACGCATACATAGTAAACTTTAGGGTCACGCTGTGTACCCCCTAATTGACCTATAATTATTTCCTGTGGTAGGGTACACTATTCCCCTGTAATATAATACCTGGTCCAATTTAAATATTATGATTCAATATTAAGGTCTGATATTGCGCCTTGCGCTAGTTAACCATTGAAAGATGTCTTTGAATTTTAAAAGCATTTTAGAACGCATATTTCTTCATTTTAAGCTTCTCAGAACAATTTATTTCGCATAGGCATACATAGTAAACTTTAGGGTCACGCTGTGTACCCCCTAAGTGACCTATAATTATTTCCCATGGTAGGGAACAATATTACCCTGTAATATAATACGTGGTCCAATTTAAAAATTATAGGTCAATATTAAGGTCCGATACCGTACCGTTAGTTAACATAGAAAAATGTCTTTGAATTTTTAAAGCATTTTAGAACGCTTATTTCCTCATTTTAAGCTTCTCAGAACTCTTTATTTTGCATAGGCATACATAGTACACTTTAGTGTCACGCTGTGTACCCCCTAATTGACCTATAATTATTTCCTGTTGTAGGGTACACTATTACCCTGTAATATAATACCTGGTCCAATTTAAATATTATGGTTCCATATTAAGGTCTGATATCGCGCCTTGCGTTAGTTAACCATTGAAAGATGTCTTTGAATTTTTAAAGCATTTTAGAACGCTAATTTCTTCATTTTAAGCTTCTCAGAACACTCGATTTCGCATAGGCATACATAGTAAACTTTAGGGTCACGCTGTGTACCCCCTAATTGACATATAATTATTTCCTGTGGTTGGGTACACTATAACCCTGTAATATAATACGTGGTCCAATTTAAAAATTATAGGTCAATATTAAGGTCTGATATTGCGCCTTGCGTTAGTTAACCATTGAAAGATGTCTTTGAATTTTTAAAGCATTTTAGAACGCTTATTTTTTCATTTTAAGCTTCTCAAAACATTTTATTTCGCGTAGGCATACATAGTAAAATTTAGGGTGACGCTGTGTACCCCCTAAATGACCTATAATTATTTCCTGTGGTAGGGTACACTATTACCCTGTAATATAATACGTGGTCCAATTTAAAAATTATAGGTCAATATTAAGTTCCGATACCGTGCCGTTGGTTAACTTAGAAAAATGTCTTTGAATTTTTAAAGCATTTTAGAACGCTTATTTCCTCATTTTAAGCTTCTCAGAACACTTTATTTCGCATAGGCATACATAGTAAACTTTGGGGTCACTCTGTGTACCCCCTAATTGACCTATAATTATTTCCTGTGGTAGGGTACACTATAACCCTGTAATATAATACGTGGTCCAATTTAAAAATTATAGGTCAATATTAAGGACCGATACCGTGCCGTTAGTTAACATAGAAAAGTGTCTTCGTATTTCCTTGTTTTAATGCACTATTTAAAATATACATAGTGTACCCCCTAATTGACCTATAATTATTTCCTGTGGGAGGGTACACTATTACCCTGTAATATAATACCTGGTCCAATATAAATATTATGGGTCAATATTAAGGTCTGATATTGCGCCTTGCGTTAGTTAACCATTGAAAGATGTCTTTGAATTTTTAAAGCATTTTAGAACGCTTATTTCTTCATTTTAAGCATCTCAGAACACTCTATTTCGCATAGGCATACATAGTAAACTTTAGGGTCACGCTGTGTACCCCCTAAATGACCTATAATTATTTCCTGTGGTAGGGTACACTATTACCCTGTAATATAATACGTGGTCCAATATAAAAATTATAGGTCAATATTAAGGTCCGATACCGTGCCGTTAGTTAACATAGAAAAATGTCTTTGAATTTTTAAAGCATTTTAGAACGCTTATTTCCTCATTTTAAGCTTCTCAGAACACTTTATTTCGCATAGGCATACATAGTAAACTTTAGGGTCACGCTGTGTACCCCCTAATTGACCTATAATTATTTCTTGTGGTAGGGTACACTATAACCCTGAATATAATACGTGGTGCAATTTAAAATTTATAGGTCAATATTAAGGTCCGATACCGTGCCGTTAGTTAACATAGAAAAGTGTCTTCGAATTTCCTTGTTTTAATACACTATTTAAAATATACATAGTGTACCCCCTAATTGACCTATAATTATTTCCTGTGGTAGGGTACACTATTCCCCTGTAATATAATACCTGATCCAATTTAAATATTATGATTGAATATTAAGGTCTGATATTGCGCCTTGCGCTAGTTAACCATTGAAAGATGTCTTTGAATTTTAAAAGCATTTTAGAACGCATATTTCTTCATTTTAAGCTTCTCAGAACAATTTATTTCGCATAGGCATACATAGTAAACTTTAGGGTCACGCTGTGTACCCCCTAAGTGACCTATAATTATTTCCCATGGTAGGGAACAATATTACCCTGTAATATAATACGTGGTCCAATTTAAAAATTATAGGTCAATATTAAGGTCCGATACCGTACCGTTAGTTAACATAGAAAAATGTCTTTGAATTTTTAAAGCATTTTAGAACGCTTATTTCCTCATTTTAAGCTTCTCAGAACTCTTTATTTCGCATAGGCATACATAGTACACTTAAGTGTCACGCTGTGTACCCCCTAATTGACCTATAATTATTTCCTGTGGAAGGGTACACTATTACCCTGTAATATAATACGTGGTCCAATTTAAAAATTATAGGTCAATATTAAGGTCTGATATTGCGCCTTGCGTTAGTTAACCATTGAAAGATGTCTTTGAATTTTTAAAGCATTTTAGAACGCTTATTTCTTCATTTTAAGCTTCTCTGAACACTCTATTTCGCATAGGCATACATAGTAAACTTTAGGGTCACGCTGTGTACCCCCTAAGTGACCTATAATTATTTCCCGTGGTAGGGAACAATATTACCCTGTAATATAATACGTGGTCCAATTTAAAAATTATAGGTCAATATTAAGGTCCGATACCGTACCGTTAGTTAACATAGAAAAATGTCTTTGAATTTTTAAAGCATTTTAGAACGCTTATTTCCTCATTTTAAGCTTCTCAGAACTCTTTATTTCGCATAGGCATACATAGTACACTTTAGTGTCACGCTGTGTACCCCCTAATTGACCTATAATTATTTCCTGTGGAAGGGTACACTATTACCCTGTAATATAATACGTGGTCCAATTTAAAAATTATAGGTCAATATTAAGGTCCGATACCGTACCGTTAGTTAACATAGAAAAATGTCTTTGAATTTTTAAAGCATTTTAGAACGCTTATTTCCTCATTTTAAGCTTCTCAGAACTCTTTATTTCGCATAGGCGTACATAGTAAACTTTAGTGTCACGCTGTGTACCCCCTAATTGACCTATAATTATTTCTTGTGGAAGGGTACACTATTACCCTGTAATATAATACCTTGTCCAATTTAAATATTATGGTTCCATATTAAGGTCTGATATCGCGCCTTGCGTTAGTTAACCATTGAAAGATGTCTTTGAATTTTTAAAGCATTTTAGAACGCTAATTTCTTCATTTTAAGCTTCTCAGAACACTCGATTTCGCATAGGCATACATAGTAAACTTTAGGGTCACGCTGTGTACCCCCTAATTGACATATAATTATTTCCTGTGGTAGGGTACACTATAACCCTGTAATATAATACGTGGTCCAATTTAAAAATTATAGGTCAATATTAAGGTCCGATACCGTGCCGGTAGTTAACATAGAAAAGTGTCTTCGAATTTCCTTGTTTTAATGCACTATTTAAAATATACATAGTGTACCCCCTAATTGACCTATAATTATTTCCTGTGGTAGGGTACACTATTACCCTGTAATATAATACGTGGTCCAATTTAAAAATTATAGGTCAATATTAAGGTCTGATATTGCGCCTTGCGTTAGTTAATCATTGAAAGATGTCTTTGAATTTTTAAAGCATTTTAGAACGCTTATTTCCTCATTTTAAGCTTCTCAGAACACTTTATTTCGCATAGGCATACATAGTAACCTTTAGGGTCACGCTGTGTACCCCCTAATTGACCTATAATTATTTCCTGTGGTAGAGTTCACTATCACCCTGAAATATAATACGTGGTCCAATTAAAAAATTTTAGGTCAATATTAAGGTCCGATACCGTGCCGTTAGTTATCATAGAAAAGAGTCTTCGAATTTCCTTGTTTTAATGCACTATTTAAAATATACATAGTGTTCCCCCTAACTGACCTATAATTATTTCCTGTGGTAGGGTACACTATTACCCTGTAATATAATACCTGGGCCAATTTAAATATTATGGGTCAATATTAAGGTATGATATTGCGCCTTGCGTTAGTTAACCATTGAAAGATGTCTTTGAATTTTTATAGCATTTTAGAACGCTTATTTCTTCATTTTAAGCTTCTCAAAACACTTTATTTCGCATAGGCATACATAGTAAACTTTAGGGACACGCTGTTTACCCCCTAATTGACCTATAATTATTTCCCGTGGTAGGGAACAATATTACCCTGTAATATATTACGTGGTCAAATTTAAAAATTATAGGTCAATATTAAGGTCCGATACCGTACCGTTAGTTAACATAGAAAAATGTCTTTGAATTTTTAAAGCATTTCAGAACGCTTATTTCTTCATTTTAAGCTTCTCAGAACACTCTATTTCGCATAGGCATACATAGTAAACTTTAGGGTCACGCTCTGTACCCCCTAAGTGACCTATAATTATTTCCCGTGGTAGGGAACAATATTACCCTGTAATATAATACGTGATCCAATTTAAAAATTATAGGTCAATATTAAGGTCCGATACCGTGCCGTTAGTTAACATAGAAAAATGTCTTTGAATTTTTAAAGCATTTTAGAACGCTTATTTCCTCATTTTAAGCTTCTCAGAACACTTTATTTCGCATAGGCATACATAGTAAACTTTAGGGTCACGCTGTGTACCCCCTAAATGACCTATAATTATTTCCCGTGGTAGGGAACAATATTACCCTGTAATATAATACGTGGTCCAATTTAAAAATTATAGGTCAATATTAAGGTCCGATACCGTACCGTTAGTTAACATAGAAAAATGTCTTTGAATTTTTAAAGCATTTTAGAACGCTTATTTCCTCATTTTAAGCTTCTCAGAACACTTTATTTCGCATAGGCATACATAGTAAACTTTAGGGTCACGCTGTGTACCCCCTAATTGAAATATAATTATTTCCTGTGGTAGGGTACACTATAACCCTGTAATATAATACGTGGTCCAATTTAAAAATTATAGGTCAATATTAAGGTCTGATATTGCGCCTTGCGTTAGTTAACCATTGAAAGATGTCTTTGAATTTTTAAAGCATTCTAGAACGCTTATTTCCTCATTTTAAGCTTCTCAGAACACTCTATTTCGCATAGGCATACATAGTAAACTTTAGGGTCACGCTGTGTACCCCCTAATTGACCTATAATTATTTCCTGTGGTAGGGTACACTACTACCCTGTAGTATAATACATGGTCCAATTTAAAAATTATAGGTCAATATTAAGGTCCGATACCGTGCCGTTCGTTAACATAGAAAAATGTCTTTGAATTTTAAAGCATTTTAGAACGCTTATTTCCTTATTTTAAGCTTCTCAGAACACTTTATTTCGCATAGGCATACATAGTAACCTTTAGGGTCACGCTGTGTACCCCCTAATTGACCTATAATTATTTCCTGTGGTAGAGTTCACTATCACCCTGAAATATAATACGTGGTCCAAATAAAAAATTTTAGGTCAATATTAAGGTCCGATACCGTGCCGTTAGTTAACATAGAAAAGAGTCTTCGAATTTCCTTGTTTTAATGCACTATTTAAAATATACATAGTGTTCCCCCTAACTGACCTATAATTATTTCCTGTGGTAGGGTACACTATTACCCTGTAATATAATACCTGGGCCAATTTAAATATTATGGGTCAATATTAAGGTATGATATTGCGCCTTGCGTTAGTTAACCATTGAAAGATGTCTTTGAATTTTTATAGCATTTTAGAACGCTTATTTCTTCATTTTAAGCTTCTCAAAACACTTTATTTCGCATAGGCATACATAGTAAACTTTAGGGACACGCTGTGTACCCCCTAATTGACCTATAATTATTTCCCGTGGTAGGGAACAATATTACCCTGTAATATATTACGCGGTCAAATTTAAAAATTATAGGTCAATATTAAGGTCCGATACCGTACCGTTAGTTAACATAGAAAAATGTCTTTGAATTTTTAAAGCATTTCAGAACGCTTATTTCTTCATTTTAAGCTTCTCAGAACACTCTATTTCGCATAGGCATACATAGTAAACTTTAGGGTCACGCTCTGTACCCCCTAAGTGACCTATAATTATTTCCCGTGGTAGGGAACAATATTACCCTGTAATATAATACGTGATCCAATTTAAAAATTATAGGTCAATATTAAGGTCCGATACCGTGCCGTTAGTTAACATAGAAAAATGTCTTTGAATTTTTAAAGCATTTTAGAACGCTTATTTCCTCATTTGAAGCTTCTCAGAACACTTTATTTCGCATAGGCATACATAGTAAACTTTAGGGTCACGCTGTGTACCCCCTAAATGACCTATAATTATTTCCCGTGGTAGGGAACAATATTACCCTGTAATATAATACGTGGTCCAATTTAAAAATTATAGGTCAATATTAAGGTCCGATACCGTACCGTTAGTTAACATAGAAAAATGTCTTTGAATTTTTAAAGCATTTTAGAACGCTTATTTCCTCATTTTAAGCTTCTCAGAACACTTTATTTCGCATAGGCATACATAGTAAACTTTAGGGTCAGGCTGTGTACCCCCTAATTGACCTATAATTATTTCCTGTGGTAGGGTACACTATAACCCTGTAATATAATACGTGGTCCAATTTAAAAATTATAGGTCAATATTAAGGTCTGATATTGCGCCTTGCGTTAGTTAACCATTGAAAGATGTCTTTGAATTTTTAAAGCATTCTAGAACGCTTATTTCTTCATTTTAAGCTTCTCAGAACACTCGATTTCGCATAGGCATACATAGTAAACTTTAGGGTCACGCTGTGTACCCCCTAAATGACCTATAATTATTTCCTGTGGTAGGGTACACTACTACCCTGTAATATAATACATGGTCCAATTTAAAAATTATAGGTCAATATTAAGGTCCGATACCGTGCCGTTAGTTAACATAGAAAAATGTCTTTGAATTTTAAAGCATTTTAGAACGCTTATTTCCTTATTTTAAGCTTCTCAGAACACTTTATTTCGCATAGGCATACATAGTAACCTTTAGGGTCACGCTGTGTACCCCCTAATTGACCTATAATTATTTCCTGTGGTAGAGTTCACTATCACCCAGAAATATAATACGTGGTCCAATTAAAAAATTTTAGGTCAATATTAAGGTCCGATACCGTGCCGTTAGTTAACATAGAAAAGAGTCTTCGAATTTCCTTGTTTTAATGCACTATTTAAAATATACATAGTGTTGCCCCTAACTGACCTATAATTATTTCCTGTGGTAGGGTACACTATTACCCTGTAATATAATACCTGGGCCAATTTAAATATTATGGGTCAATATTAAGGTCTGATATTGCGCCTTGCGTTAGTTAACCATTGAAAGATGTCTTTGAATTTTTATAGCATTTTAGAACGCTTATTTCTTCATTTTAAGCTTCTCAGAACACTCTATTTCGCATAGGCATACATAGTAAACTTTAGGGTCACGCTCTGTACCCCCTAAGTGACCTATAATTATTTCCCGTGGTAGGGAACAATATTACCCTGTAATATAATACGTGGTCCAATTTAAAAATTATAGGTCAATATTAAGGTCCGATACCGTACCGTTAGTTAACATAGAAAAATGTCTTTGAATTTTTAAAGCATTTCAGAACGCTTATTTCTTCATTTTAAGCTTCTCAGAACACTCTATTTCGCATAGGCATACATAGTAAACTTTAGGGTCACGCTGTGTACCCCCTAAATGACCTATAATTATTTCCCGTGGTAGGGAACAATATTACCCTGTAATATAATACGTGGTCCAATTTAAAAATTATAGGTCAATATTAAGGTCCGATACCGTACCGTTAGTTAACATAGAAAAATGTCTTTGAATTTTTAAAGCATTTTAGAACGCTTATTTCCTCATTTTAAGCTTCTCAGAACACTTTATTTCGCATAGGCATACATAGTAAACTTTAGGGTCACGCTGTGTACCCCCTAATTGAAATATAATTATTTCCTGTGGTAGGGTACACTATAACCCTGTAATATAATACGTGGTCCAATTTAAAAATTATAGGTCAATATTAAGGTCCGATACCGTGCCGTTAGTTAACATAGAAAAGAGTCTTCGAATTTCCTTGTTTTAATGCACTATTTAAAATATACATAGTGTTCCCCTAACTGACCTATAATTATTTCCTGTGGTAGGGTACACTATTACCCTGTAATATAATACCTGGGCCAATTTAAATATTATGGGTCAATATTAAGGTCTGATATTGCGCCTTGCGTTAGTTAACCATTGAAAGATGTCTTTGAATTTTTATAGCATTTTAGAACGCTTATTTCTTCATTTTAAGCTTCTCAAAACACTTTATTTCGCATAGGCATACATAGTAAACTTTAGGGACACGCTGTTTACCCCCTAATTGACCTATAATTATTTCCCGTGGTAGGGAACAATATTACCCTGTAATATATTACGTGGTCAAATTTAAAAATTATAGGTCAATATTAAGGTCCGATACCGTACCGTTAGTTAACATAGAAAAATGTCTTTGAATTTTTAAAGCATTTCAGAACGCTTATTTCTTCATTTTAAGCTTCTCAGAACACTCTATTTCGCATAGGCATACATAGTAAACTTTAGGGTCACGCTCTGTACCCCCTAAGTGACCTATAATTATTTCCCGTGGTAGGGAACAATATTACCCTGTAATATAATACGTGATCCAATTTAAAAATTATAGGTCAATATTAAGGTCCGATACCGTGCCGTTAGTTAACATAGAAAAATGTCTTTGAATTTTTAAAGCATTTTAGAACGCTTATTTCCTCATTTTAAGCTTCTCAGAACACTTTATTTCGCATAGGCATACATAGTAAACTTTAGGGTCACGCTGTGTACCCCCTAAATGACCTATAATTATTTCCCGTGGTAGGGAACAATATTACCCTGTAATATAATACGTGGTCCAATTTAAAAATTATAGGTCAATATTAAGGTCCGATACCGTACCGTTAGTTAACATAGAAAAATGTCTTTGAATTTTTAAAGCATTTTAGAACGCTTATTTCCTCATTTTAAGCTTCTCAGAACACTTTATTTCGCATAGGCATACATAGTAAACTTTAGGGTCACGCTGTGTACCCCCTAATTGAAATATAATTATTTCCTGTGGTAGGGTACACTATAACCCTGTAATATAATACGTGGTCCAATTTAAAAATTATAGGTCAATATTAAGGTCTGATATTGCGCCTTGCGTTAGTTAACCATTGAAAGATGTCTTTGAATTTTTAAAGCATTCTAGAACGCTTATTTCCTCATTTTAAGCTTCTCAGAACACTCTATTTCGCATAGGCATACATAGTAAACTTTAGGGTCACGCTGTGTACCCCCTAATTGACCTATAATTATTTCCTGTGGTAGGGTACACTACTACCCTGTAGTATAATACATGGTCCAATTTAAAAATTATAGGTCAATATTAAGGTCCGATACCGTGCCGTTCGTTAACATAGAAAAATGTCTTTGAATTTTAAAGCATTTTAGAACGCTTATTTCCTTATTTTAAGCTTCTCAGAACACTTTATTTCGCATAGGCATACATAGTAACCTTTAGGGTCACGCTGTGTACCCCCTAATTGACCTATAATTATTTCCTGTGGTAGAGTTCACTATCACCCTGAAATATAATACGTGGTCCAAATAAAAAATTTTAGGTCAATATTAAGGTCCGATACCGTGCCGTTAGTTAACATAGAAAAGAGTCTTCGAATTTCCTTGTTTTAATGCACTATTTAAAATATACATAGTGTTCCCCCTAACTGACCTATAATTATTTCCTGTGGTAGGGTACACTATTACCCTGTAATATAATACCTGGGCCAATTTAAATATTATGGGTCAATATTAAGGTATGATATTGCGCCTTGCGTTAGTTAACCATTGAAAGATGTCTTTGAATTTTTATAGCATTTTAGAACGCTTATTTCTTCATTTTAAGCTTCTCAAAACACTTTATTTCGCATAGGCATACATAGTAAACTTTAGGGACACGCTGTGTACCCCCTAATTGACCTATAATTATTTCCCGTGGTAGGGAACAATATTACCCTGTAATATATTACGCGGTCAAATTTAAAAATTATAGGTCAATATTAAGGTCCGATACCGTACCGTTAGTTAACATAGAAAAATGTCTTTGAATTTTTAAAGCATTTCAGAACGCTTATTTCTTCATTTTAAGCTTCTCAGAACACTCTATTTCGCATAGGCATACATAGTAAACTTTAGGGTCACGCTCTGTACCCCCTAAGTGACCTATAATTATTTCCCGTGGTAGGGAACAATATTACCCTGTAATATAATACGTGATCCAATTTAAAAATTATAGGTCAATATTAAGGTCCGATACCGTGCCGTTAGTTAACATAGAAAAATGTCTTTGAATTTTTAAAGCATTTTAGAACGCTTATTTCCTCATTTGAAGCTTCTCAGAACACTTTATTTCGCATAGGCATACATAGTAAACTTTAGGGTCACGCTGTGTACCCCCTAAATGACCTATAATTATTTCCCGTGGTAGGGAACAATATTACCCTGTAATATAATACGTGGTCCAATTTAAAAATTATAGGTCAATATTAAGGTCCGATACCGTACCGTTAGTTAACATAGAAAAATGTCTTTGAATTTTTAAAGCATTTTAGAACGCTTATTTCCTCATTTTAAGCTTCTCAGAACACTTTATTTCGCATAGGCATACATAGTAAACTTTAGGGTCAGGCTGTGTACCCCCTAATTGACCTATAATTATTTCCTGTGGTAGGGTACACTATAACCCTGTAATATAATACGTGGTCCAATTTAAAAATTATAGGTCAATATTAAGGTCTGATATTGCGCCTTGCGTTAGTTAACCATTGAAAGATGTCTTTGAATTTTTAAAGCATTCTAGAACGCTTATTTCTTCATTTTAAGCTTCTCAGAACACTCGATTTCGCATAGGCATACATAGTAAACTTTAGGGTCACGCTGTGTACCCCCTAAATGACCTATAATTATTTCCTGTGGTAGGGTACACTACTACCCTGTAATATAATACATGGTCCAATTTAAAAATTATAGGTCAATATTAAGGTCCGATACCGTGCCGTTAGTTAACATAGAAAAATGTCTTTGAATTTTAAAGCATTTTAGAACGCTTATTTCCTTATTTTAAGCTTCTCAGAACACTTTATTTCGCATAGGCATACATAGTAACCTTTAGGGTCACGCTGTGTACCCCCTAATTGACCTATAATTATTTCCTGTGGTAGAGTTCACTATCACCCAGAAATATAATACGTGGTCCAATTAAAAAATTTTAGGTCAATATTAAGGTCCGATACCGTGCCGTTAGTTAACATAGAAAAGAGTCTTCGAATTTCCTTGTTTTAATGCACTATTTAAAATATACATAGTGTTGCCCCTAACTGACCTATAATTATTTCCTGTGGTAGGGTACACTATTACCCTGTAATATAATACCTGGGCCAATTTAAATATTATGGGTCAATATTAAGGTCTGATATTGCGCCTTGCGTTAGTTAACCATTGAAAGATGTCTTTGAATTTTTATAGCATTTTAGAACGCTTATTTCTTCATTTTAAGCTTCTCAGAACACTCTATTTCGCATAGGCATACATAGTAAACTTTAGGGTCACGCTCTGTACCCCCTAAGTGACCTATAATTATTTCCCGTGGTAGGGAACAATATTACCCTGTAATATAATACGTGGTCCAATTTAAAAATTATAGGTCAATATTAAGGTCCGATACCGTACCGTTAGTTAACATAGAAAAATGTCTTTGAATTTTTAAAGCATTTCAGAACGCTTATTTCTTCATTTTAAGCTTCTCAGAACACTCTATTTCGCATAGGCATACATAGTAAACTTTAGGGTCACGCTGTGTACCCCCTAAATGACCTATAATTATTTCCCGTGGTAGGGAACAATATTACCCTGTAATATAATACGTGGTCCAATTTAAAAATTATAGGTCAATATTAAGGTCCGATACCGTACCGTTAGTTAACATAGAAAAATGTCTTTGAATTTTTAAAGCATTTTAGAACGCTTATTTCCTCATTTTAAGCTTCTCAGAACACTTTATTTCGCATAGGCATACATAGTAAACTTTAGGGTCACGCTGTGTACCCCCTAATTGAAATATAATTATTTCCTGTGGTAGGGTACACTATAACCCTGTAATATAATACGTGGTCCAATTTAAAAATTATAGGTCAATATTAAGGTCCGATACCGTGCCGTTAGTTAACATAGAAAAGAGTCTTCGAATTTCCTTGTTTTAATGCACTATTTAAAATATACATAGTGTTCCCCTAACTGACCTATAATTATTTCCTGTGGTAGGGTACACTATTACCCTGTAATATAATACCTGGGCCAATTTAAATATTATGGGTCAATATTAAGGTCTGATATTGCGCCTTGCGTTAGTTAACCATTGAAAGATGTCTTTGAATTTTTATAGCATTTTAGAACGCTTATTTCTTCATTTTAAGCTTCTCAAAACACTTTATTTCGCATAGGCATACATAGTAAACTTTAGGGACACGCTGTGTGCCCCCTAATTGACCTATAATTATTTCCCGTGGGAGGGAACAATATTACCCTGTAATATAATACGTGATCCAATTTAAAAATTATAGGTCAATATTAAGGTCCGATACCGTACCGTTAGTTAACATAGAAAAATGTCTTTGAATTTTTAAAGCATTTTAGAACGCTTATTTCCTCATTTTAAGCTTCTCAGAACACTTTATTTCGCATAGGCATACATAGTAAACTTTAGGGTCACGCTGTGTACCCCCTAATTGAACTATAATTATTTCCTGTGGTAGGGTACACTATAACCCTGTAATATAATACGTGGTCCAATTTAAAAATTATAGGTCAATATTAAGGTCTGATATTGCGCCTTGCGTTAGTTAACCATTGAAAGATGTCTTTGAATTTTTAAAGCATTCTAGAACGCTTATTTCTTCATTTTAAGCTTCTCAGAACACTCTATTTCGCATAGGCATACATAGTAAACTTTAGGGTCACGCTGTGTACCCCCTAATTGACCTATAATTATTTCCTGTGGTAGGGTACACTACTACCCTGTAATATAATACATGGTCCAATTTAAAAATTATAGGTCAATATTAAGGTCCGATACCGTGCCGTTAGTTAACATAGAAAAATGTCTTTGAATTTTAAAGCATTTTAGAACGCTTACTTCCTTATTTTAAGCTTCTCAGAACACTTTATTTCGCATAGGCATACATAGTAACCTTTAGGGTCACGCTGTGTACCCCCTAATTGACCTATAATTATTTCCTGTGGTAGAGTTCACTATCACCCTGAAATATAATACGTGGTCCAATTAAAAAATTTTAGGTCAATATTAAGGTCCGATACCGTGCCGTTAGTTAACATAGAAAAGAGTCTTCGAATTTCCTTGTTTTAATGCACTATTTAAAATATACATAGTGTTCCCCCTAACTGACCTATAATTATTTCCTGTGGTAGGGTACACTATTACCCTGTAATATAATACCTGGACCAATTTAAATATTATGGGTCAATATTAAGGTCTGATATCGCGCCTTGCGTTGGTTAACCATTGAAAGATATCTTTGAATTTTTAAAGCATTTTAGAACGCTTATTTCTTAATTTTAAGCTTCTCAGAACATTCTATTTCGCATAGGCATACATAGTAAACTTTAGGGTCACGCTGTGTACCCCCTAATTGAAATATAATTATTTCCTGTGGTAGGGTACACTATAACCCTGTAATATAATACGTGGTCCAATTTAAAAATTATAGGTCAATATTAAGGTCCGATACCGTGCCGTTAGTTAACATAGAAAAGAGTCTTCGAATTTCCTTGTTTTAATGCACTATTTAATATATACATAGTGTACCCCCTAATTGACCTATAATTATTTCCTGTGGGAGGGTACACTATTACCCTGTAATATAATACCTGGTCCAATATAAATATTATGGGTCAATATTAAGGTCTGATATTGCGCCTTGCGTTAGTTAACCATTGAAAGATGTCTTTGAATTTTTAAAGCATTTTAGAACGCTTATTTCTTCATTTTAAGCATCTCAGAACACTCTATTTCGCATAGGCATACATAGTAAACTTTAGGGTCACGCTGTGTACCCCCTAAATGACCTATAATTATTTCCTGTGGTAGGGTACACTATTACCCTGTAATATAATACGTGGTCCAATATAAAAATTATAGGTCAATATTAAGGTCCGATACCGTGCCGTTAGTTAACATAGAAAAATGTCTTTGAATTTTTAAAGCATTTTAGAACGCTTATTTCCTCATTTTAAGCTTCTCAGAACACTTTATTTCGCATAGGCATACATAGTAAACTTTAGGGTCACGCTGTGTACCCCCTAATTGACCTATAATTATTTCTTGTGGTAGGGTACACTATAACCCTGAAATATAATACGTGGTGCAATTTAAAATTTATAGGTCAATATTAAGGTCCGATACCGTGCCGTTAGTTAACATAGAAAAGTGTCTTCGAATTTCCTTGTTTTAATACACTATTTAAAATATACATAGTGTACCCCCTAATTGACCTATAATTATTTCCTGTTGTAGGGTACACTATTACCCTGTAATATAATACCTGGGCCAATTTAAATATTATGGGTCAATATTAAGGTCTGATATTGCGCCTTGCGTTAGTTAACCATTGAAAGATGTCTTTGAATTTTTAAAGCATTTTAGAACGCTTATTTCTTCATTTTAAGCTTCTCAGAACACTCTATTTCGCATAGGCATACATAGTAAACTTTAGGGTCACGCTCTGTACCCCCTAAGTGACCTATAATTATTTCCCGTGGTAGGGAACAATATTACCCTGTAATATAATACGTGGTCCAATTTAAAAATTATAGGTCAATATTAAGGTCCGATACCGTGCCGTTAGTTAACATAGAAAAATGTCTTTGAATTTTTAAAGCATTTTAGAACGCTTATTTCCTCATTTTAAGCTTCTCAGAACACTTTATTTCGCATAGGCATACATAGTAAACTTTAGGGTCACGCTGTGTACCCCCTAAATGACCTATAATAATTTCCCGTGGTAGGGAACAATATTACCCTGTAATATAATACGTGGTCCAATTTAAAAATTATAGGTCAATATTAAGGTCCGATACCGTACCGTTAGTTAACATAGAAAAATGTCTTTGAATTTTTAAAGCATTTTAGAACGCTTATTTCCTCATTTTAAGCTTCTCAGAACACTTTATTTCGCATAGGCATACATAGTAAACTTTAGGGTCACGCTGTGTACCCCCTAAATGACCTATAATTATTTCCCGTGGTAGGGAACAATATTACCCTGTAATATAATACCTGGACCAATTTAAATATTATGGGTCAATATTAAGGTCTGATATCGCGCCTTGCGTTGGTTAACCATTGAAAGATGTCTCTGAATTTTTAAAGCATTTTAGAACGCTTATTTCTTAATTTTAAGCTTCTCAGAACATTCTATTTCGCATAGGCATGCATAGTAAACTTTAGGGTCACGCTGTGTACCCCCTAATTGAAATATAATTATTTCCTGTGGTAGGGTACACTATAACCCGGTAATATAATACGTGGTCCAATTTAAAAATTATAGGTCAATATTAAGGTCCGATACCATACCGTTAGTTAACATAGAAAAATGTCTTTGAATTTTTAAAGCATTTTAGAACGCTTATTTCCTCATTTTAAGCTTCTCAGAACACTTTATTTCGCATAGGCATACATAGTAAACTTTAGGGTCACGCTGTGTACCCCCTAATTGACCTATAATTATTTCCCGTGGTAGGGAACAATATTACCCTGTAATATATTACGTGGTCAAATTTAAAAATTATAGGTCAATAATAAGGTCCGATACCGTACCGTTAGTTAACATAGAAAAATGTCTTTGAATTTTTAAAGCATTTCAGAACGCTTATTTCTTCATTTTAAGCTTCTCAGAACACTCTATTTCGCATAGGCATACATAGTAAACTTTAGGGTCACGCTCTGTACCCCCTAAGTGACCTATAATTATTTCCCGTGGTAGGGAACAATATTACCCTGTAATATAATACCTGGACCAATTTAAATATTATGGGTCAATATTAAGGTCTGATATCGCGCCTTGCGTTGGTTAACCATTGAAAGATGTCTTTGAATTTTTAAAGCATTTTAGAACGCTTATTTCTTAATTTTAAGCTTCTCAGAACATTCTATTTCGCATAGGCATACATAGTAAACTTTTTGGACACGCTGTGTACCCCCTAATTGAAATATAATTATTTCCTGTGGTAGGGTACACTATAACCCTGTAATATAATACGTGGTCCAATTTAAAAATTATAGGTCAATATTAAGGTCCGATACCGTGCCGTTAGTTAACATAGAAAAGAGTCTTCGAATTTCTTTGTTTTAATGCACTATTTAATATATACATAGTGTACCCCCTAATTGACCTATAATTATTTCCTGTTGTAGGGTACACTGTTACCCTGTAATATAATACCTGGTCTAATTTAAATATTATGGTTCCATATTAAGGTCTGATATCGCGCCTTGCGTTAGTTAACCATTGAAAGATGTCTTTGAATTTTTAAAGCATTCTAGAACGCTTATTTCTTCATTTTAAGCTTCTCAGAACACTCTATTTCGCATAGGCATACATAGTAAACTTTAGTTTCACGCTGTGTACCCCCTAATTGACCTATAATTATTTCCTGTGGTAGGGTACACTATTACCCTGTAATATAATACGTGGTCCAATTTAAAAATTATGGGTCAATATTAAGGTCCGATACCGTGCCGTTAGTTAACATAGAAAAATGTCTTTGAATTTTTAAAGCATTTTAGAACGCTTATTTCCTTATTTTAAGCTTCTCAGAACACTTTATTTCGCATAGGCATACATAGTAACCTTTAGGGTCACGCTGTGTACCCCCTAATTGACCTATAATTATTTCCTGTGGTAGAATTCACTATCACCCTGAAATATAATACGTGGTCCAATTTAAAAATTTTAGGTCAATATTAAGGTCCGATACCGTGCCGTTAGTTAACATAGAAAAGAGTCTTCGAATTTCCTTGTTTTAATGCACTATTTAAAATATACATAGTGTACCCCCTAACTGACCTATAATTATTTCCTGTTGTAGGGTACACTATTACCCTGTAATATAATACCTGGGCCAATTTAAATATTATGGGTCAATATTAAGGTCTGATATTGCGCCTTGCGTTAGTTAACCATTGAAAGATGTCTTTGAATTTTTAAAGCATTTTAGAACGCTTATTTCTTCATTTTAAGCTTCTCAGAACACTCTATTTCGCATAGGCATACATAGTAAACTTTAGGGTCACGCTCTGTACCCCCTAAGTGACCTATAATTATTTCCCGTGGTAGGGAACAATATTACCCTGTAATATAATACGTGGTCCAATTTAAAAATTATAGGTCAATATTAAGGTCCGATACCGTGCCGTTAGTTAACATAGAAAAATGTCTTTGAATTTTTAAAGCATTTTAGAACGCTTATTTCCTCATTTTAAGCTTCTCAGAACACTTTATTTCGCATAGGCATACATAGTAAACTTTAGGGTCACGCTGTGTACCCCCTAAATGACCTATAATTATTTCCCGTGGTAGGGAACAATATTACCCTGTAATATAATACGTGGTCCAATTTAAAAATTATAGGTCAATATTAAGGTCCGATACCGTACCGTTAGTTAACATAGAAAAATGTCTTTGAATTTTTAAAGCATTTTAGAACGCTTATTTCCTCATTTTAAGCTTCTCAGAACACTTTATTTCGCATAGGCATACATAGTAAACTTTAGGGTCACGCTGTGTACCCCCTAAATGACCTATAATTATTTCCCGTGGTAGGGAACAATATTACCCTGTAATATAATACCTGGACCAATTTAAATATTATGGGTCAATATTAAGGTCTGATATCGCGCCTTGCGTTGGTTAACCATTGAAAGATGTCTCTGAATTTTTAAAGCATTTTAGAACGCTTATTTCTTAATTTTAAGCTTCTCAGAACATTCTATTTCGCATAGGCATGCATAGTAAACTTTAGGGTCACGCTGTGTACCCCCTAATTGAAATATAATTATTTCCTGTGGTAGGGTACACTATAACCCGGTAATATAATACGTGGTCCAATTTAAAAATTATAGGTCAATATTAAGGTCCGATACCGTACCGTTAGTTAACATAGAAAAATGTCTTTGAATTTTTAAAGCATTTTAGAACGCTTATTTCCTCATTTTAAGCTTCTCAGAACACTTTATTTCGCATAGGCATACATAGTAAACTTTAGGGTCACGCTGTGTACCCCCTAATTGACCTATAATTATTTCCCGTGGTAGGGAACAATATTACCCTGTAATATATTACGTGGTCAAATTTAAATATTATGGGTCAATATTAAGGTCTGATATCGCGCCTTGCGTTGGTTAACCATTGAAAGATGTCTTTGAATTTTTAAAGCATTTTAGAACGCTTATTTCTTAATTTTAAGCTTCTCAGAACATTCTATTTCGCATAGGCATACATAGTAAACTTTTTGGACACGCTGTGTACCCCCTAATTGAAATATAATTATTTCCTGTGGTAGGGTACACTATAACCCTGTAATATAATACGTGGTCCAATTTAAAAATTATAGGTCAATATTAAGGTCCGATACCGTGCCGTTAGTTAACATAGAAAAGAGTCTTCGAATTTCTTTGTTTTAATGCACTATTTAATATATACATAGTGTACCCCCTAATTGACCTATAATTATTTCCTGTTGTAGGGTACACTGTTACCCTGTAATATAATACCTGGTCTAATTTAAATATTATGGTTCCATATTAAGGTCTGATATCGCGCCTTGCGTTAGTTAACCATTGAAAGATGTCTTTGAATTTTTAAAGCATTCTAGAACGCTTATTTCTTCATTTTAAGCTTCTCAGAACACTCTATTTCGCATAGGCATACATAGTAAACTTTAGGGTCACGCTGTGTACCCCCTAATTGACCTATAATTATTTCCTGTGGTAGGGTACACTATTACCCTGTAATATAATACGTGGTCCAATTTAAAAATTATGGGTCAATATTAAGGTCCGATACCGTGCCGTTAGTTAACATAGAAAAATGTCTTTGAATTTTTAAAGCATTTTAGAACGCTTATTTCCTTATTTTAAGCTTCTCAGAACACTTTATTTCGCATAGGCATACATAGTAACCTTTAGGGTCACGCTGTGTACCCCCTAATTGACCTATAATTATTTCCTGTGGTAGAATTCACTATCACCCTGAAATATAATACGTGGTCCAATTTAAAAATTTTAGGTCAATATTAAGGTCCGATACCGTGCCGTTAGTTAACATAGAAAAGAGTCTTCGAATTTCCTTGTTTTAATGCACTATTTAAAATATACATAGTGTACCCCCTAACTGACCTATAATTATTTCCTGTGGTAGGGTACACTATTACCCTGTAATATAATACCTGGGCCAATTTAAATATTATGAGTCAATATTAAGGTCTGATATTGCGCCTTGCGTTAGTTAACCATTGAAAGATGTCTTTGAATTTTTAAAGCATTTTAGAACGCTTATTTCTTCATTTTAATCTTCTCAAAACACTTTATTTCGCATAGGCATACATAGTAAACTTTAGGGTCACGCTGTGTACCCCCTAAATGACCTATAATTATTTCCCGTGGTAGGGAACAATATTACCCTGTAATATATTACGTGGTCAAATTTAAAAATTATAGGTCAATATTAAGGTCCGATACCGTACCGTTAGTTAACATAGAAAAATGTCTTTGAATTTTTAAAGCATTTCAGAACGCTTATTTCTTCATTTTAAGCTTCTCAGAACACTCTATTTCGCATGGGCATACATAGTAAACTTTAGGGTCACGCTCTGTACCCCCTAAGTGACCTATAATTATTTCCCGTGGTAGGGAACAATATTACCCTGTAATATAATACGTGGTCCAATTTAAAAATTATAGGTCAATATTAAGGTCCGATACCGTGCCGTTAGTTAACATAGAAAAATGTCTTTGAATTTTTAAAGCATTTCAGAACGCTTATTTCTTCATTTTAAGCTTCTCAGAACACTCTATTTCGCATGGGCATACATAGTAAACTTTAGGGTCACGCTGTGTACCCCCTAATTGACCTATAATTATTTCCTGTGGTAGAGTTCACTATCACCCTGAAATATAATACGGGGTCCAATTTAAAAATTTTAGGTCAATATTAAGGTCCGATACCGTGCCGTTAGTTAACATAGAAAAGAGTCTTCGAATTTCCTTGTTTTAATGCACTATTTAAAATATACATAGTGTACCCCCTAACTGACCTATAATTATTTCCTGTGGTAGGGTACACTATTACCTTGTAATATAATACCTGGGCCAATTTAAATATTATGGGTCAATATTAAGGTCTGATATTGCGCCTTGCGTTAGTTAACCATTGAAAGATGTCTTTGAATTTTTAAAGCATTTTAGAACGCTTATTTCTTCATTTTAAGCTTCTCAGAATACTCTATTTCGCATAGGCATACATAGTAAACTTTAGGGTCACGCTGTGTACCCCCTAATTGACCTATAATTATTTCCTGTGGTAGGGTACACTATAACCCGGTAATATAATACGTGGTCCAATTTAAAAATTATAGGTCAATATTAAGGTCCGATACCGTACCGTTAGTTAACATAGAAAAATGTCTTTGAATTTTTAAAGCATTTTAGAACGCTTATTTCTTCATTTTAAGCTTCTCAGAACACTCTATTTCGCATAGGCATACATAGTAAACTTTAGGGTCACGCTCTGTACCCCCTAAGTGACCTATAATTATTTCCCGTGGTAGGGAACAATATTACCCTGTAATATAATACGTGGTCCAATTTAAAAATTATAGGTCAATATTAAGGTCCGATACCGTGCCGTTAGTTAACATAGAAAAATGTCTTTGAATTTTTAAAGCATTTTAGAACGCTTATTTCCTCATTTTAAGCTTCTCAGAACACTTTATTTCGCATAGGCATACATAGTAAACTTTAGGGTCACGCTGTGTACCCCCTAAATGACCTATAATTATTTCCCGTGGTAGGGAACAATATTACCCTGTAATATAATACGTGGTCCAATTTAAAAATTATAGGTCAATATTAAGGTCCGATACCGTACCGTTAGTTAACATAGAAAAATGTCTTTGAATTTTTAAAGCATTTTAGAACGCTTATTTCCTCATTTTAAGCTTCTCAGAACACTTTATTTCGCATAGGCATACATAGTAAACTTTAGGGTCACACTGTGTACCCCCTAAATGACCTATAATTATTTCCCGTGGTAGGGAACAATATTACCCTGTAATATAATACCTGGACCAATTTAAATATTATGGGTCAATATTAAGGTCTGATATCGCGCCTTGCGTTGGTTAACCATTGAAAGATGTCTCTGAATTTTTAAAGCATTTTAGAACGCTTATTTCTTAATTTTAAGCTTCTCAGAACATTCTATTTCGCATAGGCATGCATAGTAAACTTTAGGGTCACGCTGTGTACCCCCTAATTGAAATATAATTATTTCCTGTGGTAGGGTACACTATAACCCGGTAATATAATACGTGGTCCAATTTAAAAATTATAGGTCAATATTAAGGTCCGATACCGTACCGTTAGTTAACATAGAAAAATGTCTTTGAATTTTTAAAGCATTTTAGAACGCTTATTTCCTCATTTTAAGCTTCTCAGAACACTTTATTTCGCATAGGCATACATAGTAAACTTTAGGGTCACGCTGTGTACCCCCTAATTGACCTATAATTATTTCCCGTGGTAGGGAACAATATTACCCTGTAATATATTACGTGGTCAAATTTAAAAATTATAGGTCAATAATAAGGTCCGATACCGTACCGTTAGTTAACATAGAAAAATGTCTTTGAATTTTTAAAGCATTTCAGAACGCTTATTTCTTCATTTTAAGCTTCTCAGAACACTCTATTTCGCATAGGCATACATAGTAAACTTTAGGGTCACGCTCTGTACCCCCTAAGTGACCTATAATTATTTCCCGTGGTAGGGAACAATATTACCCTGTAATATAATACCTGGACCAATTTAAATATTATGGGTCAATATTAAGGTCTGATATCGCGCCTTGCGTTGGTTAACCATTGAAAGATGTCTTTGAATTTTTAAAGCATTTTAGAACGCTTATTTCTTAATTTTAAGCTTCTCAGAACATTCTATTTCGCATAGGCATACATAGTAAACTTTTTGGACACGCTGTGTACCCCCTAATTGAAATATATTTATTTCCTGTGGTAGGGTACACTATAACCCTGTAATATAATACGTGGTCCAATTTAAAAATTATAGGTCAATATTAAGGTCCGATACCGTGCCGTTAGTTAACATAGAAAAGAGTCTTCGAATTTCTTTGTTTTAATGCACTATTTAATATATACATAGTGTACCCCCTAATTGACCTATAATTATTTCCTGTTGTAGGGTACACTGTTACCCTGTAATATAATACCTGGTCTAATTTAAATATTATGGTTCCATATTAAGGTCTGATATCGCGCCTTGCGTTAGTTAACCATTGAAAGATGTCTTTGAATTTTTAAAGCATTCTAGAACGCTTATTTCTTCATTTTAAGCTTCTCAGAACACTCTATTTCGCATAGGCATACATAGTAAACTTTAGGGTCACGCTGTGTACCCCCTAAATGACCTATAATTATTTCCCGTGGTAGGGAACAATATTACCCTGTAATATATTACGTGGTCAAATTTAAAAATTATAGGTCAATATTAAGGTCCGATACCGTACCGTTAGTTAACATAGAAAAATGTCTTTGAATTTTTAAAGCATTTCAGAACGCTTATTTCTTCATTTTAAGCTTCTCAGAACACTCTATTTCGCATGGGCATACATAGTAAACTTTAGGGTCACGCTCTGTACCCCCTAAGTGACCTATAATTATTTCCTGTGGTAGAGTTCACTATCACCCTGAAATATAATACGGGGTCCAATTTAAAAATTTTAGGTCAATATTAAGGTCCGATACCGTGCCGTTAGTTAACATAGAAAAGAGTCTTCGAATTTCCTTGTTTTAATGCACTATTTAAAATATACATAGTGTACCCCCTAACTGACCTATAATTATTTCCTGTGGTAGGGTACACTATTACCTTGTAATATAATACCTGGGCCAATTTAAATATTGTGGGTCAATATTAAGGTCTGATATTGCGCCTTGCGTTAGTTAACCATTGAAAGATGTCTTTGAATTTTTAAAGCATTTTAGAACGCTTATTTCTTCATTTTAAGCTTCTCAGAATACTCTATTTCGCATAGGCATACATAGTAAACTTTAGGGTCACGCTGTGTACCCCCTAATTGACCTATAATTATTTCCTGTGGTAGGGTACACTATAACCCGGTAATATAATACGTGGTCCAATTTAAAAATTATAGGTCAATATTAAGGTCCGATACCGTACCGTTAGTTAACATAGAAAAATGTCTTTGAATTTTTAAAGCATTTTAGAACGCTTATTTCCTCATTTTAAGCTTCTCAGAACACTTTATTTCGCATAGGCATACATAGTAAACTTTAGGGTCACACTGTGTACCCCCTAATTGACCTATAATTATTTCCCGTGGTAGGGAACAATATTACCCTGTAATATATTACGTGGTCCAATTTAAAAATTATAGGTCAATATTAAGGTCCGATACCGTACAGTTAGTTAACATAGAAAGATGTCTTTGAATTTTTAAAGCATTTTAGAACGCTTATTTCCTCATTTTAAGCTTCTCAGAACACTTTATTTCGCATAGGCATACATAGTAAACTTTAGGGTCACGCTCTGTACCCCCTAAGAGACCTATAATTATTTTCCGTGGTAGGGAACATTATTACCCTGTAATATATTACGTGGTCCAATTTAAAAATTATAGGTCAATATTAAGGTCCGATACCGTACCGTTAGTTAACATAGAAAAATGTCTTTGAATTTTTAAAGCATTTTAGAACGCTAATTTCCTCATTTTAAGCTTCTCAGAACACTTTATTTCGCATAGGCATACATAGTAAACTTTAGGGTCACGCTGTGTACCCCCTAAATGACCTATAATTATTTCCCGTGGTAGGGAACAATATTACCCTGTAATATAATACGTGGTCCAATTTAAAATTTATAGGTCAATATTAAGGTCCGATACCGTGCCGTTAGTTAACATAGAAAAATGTCTTTGAATTTTTAAAGCATTTTAGAACGCTTATTTCCTCATTTTAAGCTTCTCAGAACACTTTATTTCGCATAGGCATACATAGTAAACTTTAGGGTCACGCTGTGTACCCCCTAAGAGACCTATAATTATTTTCCGTGGTAGGGAACAATATTACCCTGTAATATATTACGTGGTCCAATTTAAAAATTATAGGTCAATATTAAGGTCCGATACCGTACCGTTAGTTAACATAGAAAAATGTCTTTGAATTTTTAAAGCATTTTAGAACGCTAATTTCCTCATTTTAAGCTTCTCAGAACACTTTATTTCGCATAGGCATACATAGTAAACTTTAGGGTTACGCTGTGTACCCCCTAAATGACCTATAATTATTTCCCGTGGTAGGGAACAATATTACCCTGTAATATAATACGTGGTCCAATTTAAAATTTATAGGTCAATATTAAGGTCCGATACCGTGCCGTTAGTTAACATAGAAAAATGTCTTTGAATTTTTAAAGCATTTTAGAACGCTTATTTCCTCATTTTAAGCTTCTCAGAACACTTTATTTCGCATAGGCATACATAGTAACCTTTAGGGTCACGCTGTGTACCCCCTAATTGACCTATAATTATTTCCTGTGGTAGAGTTCACTATCACCCTGAAATATAATACGTAGTCCAATTTAAAAATTTTAGGTCAATATTAAGGTCCGATACCGTGCCGTTAGTTAACATAGAAAAGAGTCTTCGAATTTCCTTGTTTTAATGTACTATTTAAAATATACATAGTGTACCCCCTAACTGACCTATAATTATTTCCTGTGGTAGGGTACACTATTACCCTGTAATATAATACCTGGGCCAATTTAAATATTATGGGTCAATATTAAGGTCTGATATTGCGCCTTGCGTTAGTTAACCATTGAAAGATGTCTTTGAATTTTTAAAGCATTTTAGAACGCTTATTTCTTCATTTTAAGCTTCTCAAAACACTTTATTTCGCATAGGCATACATAGTAAACTTTAGGGTCACGCTGTGTACCCCCTAATTGACCTATAATTATTTCCCGTGGTAGGGAACAATATTACCCTGTAATATATAACGTGGTCAAATTTAAAAATTATAGGTCAATATTAAGGTCCTATACCGTACCGTTAGTTAACATAGAAAAATGTCTTTGAATTTTTAAAGCATTTCAGAACGCTTATTTCTTCATTTTAAGCTTCTCAGAACACTCTATTTCGCATAGGCATACATAGTAAACTTTAGGGTCACGCTCTGTACCCCCTAAGTGACCTATAATTATTTCCCGTGGTAGGGAACAATATTACCCTGTAATATAATACGTGGTCCAATTTAAAAATTATAGGTCAATAATAAGGTCCGATACCGTGCCGTTAGTTAACATAGAAAAATGTTTTTGAATTTTTAAAGCATTTTAGAACGCTTATTTCCTTATTTTAAGCTTCTCAGAACACTTTATTTCGCATAGGCATACATAGTAACCTTTAGGGTCACGCTGTGTACCCCCTAATTGACCTATAATTATTTCCTGTGGTAGAGTACACTATAACCCTGAAATATAATACGTGGTCAAATTTAAAAATTATAGGTCAATATTAAGGTCCGATACCGTGCCGTTAGTTAACATAGAAAAGTGTCTTCGAATTTCCTTGTTTTAATGCACTATTTAAAATATACATGGTGTAACCCCTAATTAACCTGTAATTATTTCCTGTGGTAGGGTACACTATTACCCTGTAATATAATACCTGGTCCAATTTAAATATTATGGGTCAATATTAAGGTCTGATATTGCGCCTTGCGTTAGTTAACCATTTAAAGATGTCTTTGAATTTTTAAAGCATTTTAGAACGCTTATTTCTTCATTTTAAGCTTCTCAGAACACTTTATTTCGCATAGGCAAACATAGTAAACTTTAGGGTCACGCTGTGTACCCCCTAAGTGACCTATAATTATTTCCCGTGGTAGGGTACACTATTACCCTGTAATATAATACGTGGTCCAATTTAAAACTTATAGGTCAATATTAAGGTCCGATACCGTGTCGTTAGTTAACATAGAAAAATGTCTTTGAATTTTTAAAGCATTTTAGAACGCTTATTTCCTCATTTTAAGCTTCTCAGAACACATTATTTCGCATAGGCATACATAGTAAACTTTAGGGTCACTCTGTGTTCCCCCTAATTGACCTATAAGTATTTCCTGTGGTAGGGTACACTATAACCCTGTAATATAATACGTGGTCCAATTTAAAAATTATAGGTCAATATTAAGGTCCGATACCGTGCCGTTAGTTAACATAGAAAAGTGTTTTCGTATTTCCTTGTTTTAATGCACTATTTAAAATATGCATAGGGTACCCCCAAATTGACCTATAATTATTTCCTGTGGTAGGGTACACTATTACCCTGTAATATAATACCTGGTCCAATTTAAATATTATGGGTCAATATTAATGTCTGATATTGCGCCTTGCGTTAGTTAACCATTGAAAGATGTCTTTGAATTTTTAAAGCATTTTAGAACGCTTATTTCTTCATTTTAAGCATCTCAGAACACTCTATTTCGCATAGGCATACATAGTAAAATTTAGTGTCACGCTGTGTACCACCCCCTAAATGACCTATAATTATTTCCTGTGCTAGGGTACACTATTACCCTGTAATATAATACGTGGTCCAATTTAAAAATTATAGGTCAATATTAAGGTCCGATACCGTGCCGTTAGTTAACACAGAAAAGTGTCTTCGAATTTCCTTGTTTTTATGCACTATTTAAAATATACATAGTGGGCTCCCTTATTGACCTATAATTATTTCCCGTGGTAGGGAACAATATTACCCTGTAATATATTACGTGGTCCAATTTAAAAATTATAGGTCAATATTAAGGTCCGATACCGTACCGTTAGTTAACATAGAAAAATGTCTTTCAATTTTTAAAGCATTTTAGAACGCTTATTTCCTCAATTTAAGCTTCTCAGAAAACTTTATTTTGCATAGGAATACATAGTAAACTTTAGGGTCACGCTGTGTACCCCTTATTTGACCTATAATTATTTCCTGCGGTAGGGTACACTATTACCCTGTAATATAATATCTGGTCCAATTTAAATATTATGGGTCAATAATAAGGTCTGATATCGCGCCTTGCGTTGGTTAACCATTGAAAGATGTCTTTGAATTTTTAAAGCATTTTAGAACGCTTATTTCTTCATTTTTAGCTTCTCAAAACATTTTATTTCGCATAGGCATACATAGTAAAATTTAGGGTGACGCTGTGTACCCCCTAAATGACCTATAATTATTTCCTGTGGTAGGGTACACTATTACCCTGTAATATAATACGTGGTCCAATTTGAAACTTATAGGTCAATATTAAGGTCCGATACCGTGCCGTTAGTTAACATAGAAAAATGTCTTTGAATTTTTAAAGCATTTTAGAACGCTTATTTCCTCATTTTAAGCTTCTCAGAACACTTTATTTCGCATAGGCATATATAGTAAACTTTAGGGTCACTCTGTGTTCCCCCTAATTGACCTATAATTATTTCATGTGGTAGGGTACACTATAACCCTGTAATATAATACGTGGTCCAATTTAAAAATTATAGGTCAATATTAAGGTCCGATACCGTGCCGTTAGTTAACATAGAAAAGTGTCTTCGTATTTCCTTGTTTTAATGCACTATTTAAAATATACATAGTGTACCCCCAAATTGACCTATAATTATTTCCTGTGGTAGGGTACACTAGTACCCTGTAATATAATACCTGGTCCAATTTAAATATTATGGGTCAATATTAAGGTCTGATATTGCGCCTTGTGTTAGTTAAAAATTGAAAGATGTCTTTGAATTTTTAAAGCATTTTAGAACGCTTATTTCTTCATTTTAAGCATCTCAGAACAGTCTATTTCGCATAGGCATACATAGTAAAATTTAGTGTCACGCTGTGTACCCCCTAAATGACCTATAATTATTTCCTGCGCTAGAATACACTATTACCCTGTAATATAATACGTGGTCCAATTTAAACATTATAGGTCAATATTAAGGTCCGATACCGTGCCGTTAGTTAATATAGAAAAATGTCTTTGAATTTTTAAAGCATTTTAGAACGCTTATTTCCTCATTTTAAGCTTCTCAGAACACTTTATTTCGCATAGGCATACATAGTAACCTTTAGGGTCACGCTGTGTACCCCCTAATTGACCTATAATTATTTCCTGTGGTAGAGTACACTATAACCCTGAAATATAATACGTGGTCAAATTTAAAAATTATAGGTCAATATTAAGGTCCGATACCGTGCCGTTAGTTAACATAGAAAAGTGTCTTCGAATTTCCTTGTTTTAATGCACTATTTAAAATATACATGGTGTAACCCCTAATTAACCTGTAATTATTTCCTGTTTTAGGGTACACTATTACCCTGTAATATAATACCTGGTCCAATTTAAATATTATGGGTCAATATTAAGGTCTGATATTGCGCCTTGCGTTAGTTAACCATTTAAAGATGTCTTTGAATTTTTAAAGCATTTTAGAACGCTTATTTCTTCATTTTAAGCTTCTCAGAACACTTTATTTCGCATAGGCATACATAGTAAACTTTAGGGTCACGCTGTGTACCCCCTAAGTGACCTATAATTATTTCCCGTGGTAGGGTACATTATTACCCTGTAATATAATACGTGGTCCAATTTAAAACTTATAGGTCAATATTAAGGTCCGATACCGTGTCGTTAGTTAACATAGAAAAATGTCTTTGAATTTTTAAAGCATTTTAGAACGGTTATTTCCTCATTTTAAGCTGCTCAGAACACATTATTTCGCATAGGCATACATAGTAAACTTTAGGGTCACTCTGTGTTCCCCCTAATTGACCTATAAGTATTTCCTGTGGTAGGGTACACTATAACCCTGTAATATAATACGTGGTCCAATTTAAAAATTATAGGTCAATATTAAGGTCCGATACCGTGCCGTTAGTTAACATAGAAAAGTGTTTTCGTATTTCCTTGTTTTAATGCACTATTTAAAATATACATAGTGTACCCCCAAATTGACCTATAATTATTTCCTGTGGTAGGGTACACTATTACCCTGTAATATAATACCTGGTCCAATTTAAATATTATGGGTCAATATTAAGGTCTGATATTGCGCCTTGCGTTAGTTAACCATTGAAAGATGTCTTTGAATTTTTAAAGCATTTTAGAACGCTTATTTCTTCATTTTAAGCATCTCAGAACACTCTATTTCGCATAGGCATACATAGTAAAATTTAGTGTCACGCTGTGTACCACCCCCTAAATGACCTATAATTATTTCCTGTGCTAGGGTACACTATTACCCTGTAATATAATACGTGGTCCAATTTAAAAATTATAGGTCAATATTAAGGTCCCATACCGTGCCGTTAGTTAACATAGAAAAATGTCTTTGAATTTTTAAAGCATTTTAGAACGCTTATTTCCTCATTTTAAGCTTCTCAGATCACTTTATTTCGCATAGGCATACATAGTAAACTTTAGGGTCACGCTGTGTACCCCCTAATTGACATATAAATATTTCCTGTGGTAGGGTACACTATAACCCTGTAATATAATACGTGGTCCAATTTAAAAATTATAGGTCAATATTAAGGTCCGATACCGTGCCGTTAGTTAACACAGAAAAGTGTCTTCGAATTTCCTTGTTTTTATGCACTATTTAAAATATACATAGTGGGCTCCCTTATTGACCTATAATTATTTCCCGTGGTAGGGAACAATATTACCCTGTAATATATTACGTGGTCCAATTTAAAAATTATAGATCAATATTAAGGTCCGATACCGTACCGTTAGTTAACATAGAAAAGTGTCTTCGTATTTCCTTGTTTTAATGCACTATTTAAAATATACATAGTGTACCCCCAAATTGACCTATAATTATTTCCTGAGGTAGGGTACACTAGTACCCTGTAATATAATACCTGGTCCAATTTAAATATTATGGGTCAATATTAAGGTCTGATATTGCGCCTTGCGTTAGTTAAAAATTGAAAGATGTCTTTGAATTTTTAAAGCATTTTAGAACGCTTATTTCCTCATTTTAAGCTTCTCAGAACACTTTATTTCGCATAGGCATACATAGTAAACTTTAGGGTCACTCTGTGTTCCCCCTAATTGACCTATAATTATTTCATGTGGTAGGGTACACTATAACCCTGTAATATAATACGTGGTCCAATTTAAAAATTATAGGTCAATATTAAGGTCCGATACCGTGCCGTTAGTTAACATAGAAAAGTGTCTTCGTATTTCCTTGTTTTAATGCACTATTTAAAATATACATAGTGTACCCCCTAATTGACCTATAATTATTTCCTGTGGAAGGGTACACTATTACCCTGTAATATAATACGTGGTCCAATTTAAAAATTATAGGTCAATATTAAGGTCTGATATTGCGCCTTGCGTTAGTTAACCATTGAAAGATTTCTTTGAATTTTTAAAGCATTTTAGAACGCTTATTTCTTCATTTTAAGCTTCTCTGAACACTCTATTTCGCATAGGCATACATAGTAAACTTTAGGGTCACGCTGTGTACCCCCTAATTGACCTATAATTATTTCCTGTGGTAGGGTACACTATTACCCTGTAATATAATACGTGGTCCAATTTAAAAATTATAGGTCAATATTAAGGTCCGATACCGTGCCGTTAGTTAACATAGAAAAGTGTCTTCGAATTTCCTTGTTTTAATACACTATTTAAAATATACATAGTGTACCCCCTAATTGACCTATAATTATTTCCTGTGGTAGGGTACACTATTACCCTGTAATATAATACCTGGTCCAATTTAAATATTATGGGTCAATATTAAGGTCTGATATTGCGCCTTGCGTTAGTTAAAAATTGAAAGATGTCTTTGAATTTTTAAAGCATTTTAGAACGCTTATTTCTTCATTTTAAGCATCTCAGAACACTCTATTTCGCATAGGCATACATAGTAAAATTTAGTGTCACGCTGTGTACCACCCCCTAAATGACCTATAATTATTTCCTGTGCTAGGGTACACTATTACCCTGTAATATAATACGTGGTCCAATTTAAAAATTATAGGTCAATATTAAGGTCCGATACCGTGCCGTTAGTTAACACAGAAAAGTGTCTTCGAATTTCCTTGTTTTTATGCACTATTTAAAATATACATAGTGGGCTCCCTTATTGACCTATAATTATTTCCCGTGGTAGGGAACAATATTACCCTGTAATATATTACGTGGTCCAATTTAAAAATTATAGGTCAATATTAAGGTCCGATACCGTACCGTTAGTTAACATAGAAAAATGTCTTTCAATTTTTAAAGCATTTTAGAACGCTTATTTCCTCAATTTAAGCTTCTCAGAAAACTTTATTTTGCATAGGAATACATAGTAAACTTTAGGGTCACGCTGTGTACCCCTTATTTGACCTATAATTATTTCCTGCGGTAGGGTACACTATTACCCTGTAATATAATATCTGGTCCAATTTAAATATTATGGGTCAATAATAAGGTCTGATATCGCGCCTTGCGTTGGTTAACCATTGAAAGATGTCTTTGAATTTTTAAAGCATTTTAGAACGCTTATTTCTTCATTTTTAGCTTCTCAAAACATTTTATTTCGCATAGGCATACATAGTAAAATTTAGGGTGACGCTGTGTACCCCCTAAATGACCTATAATTATTTCCTGTGGTAGGGTACACTATTACCCTGTAATATAATACGTGGTCGAATTTAAAACTTATAGGTCAATATTAAGGTCCGATACCGTGCCGTTAGTTAACATAGAAAAATGTCTTTGAATTTTTAAAGCATTTTAGAACGCTTATTTCCTCATTTTAAGCTTCTCAGAACACTTTATTTCGCATAGGCATATATAGTAAACTTTAGGGTCACTCTGTGTTCCCCCTAATTGACCTATAATTATTTCATGTGGTAGGGTACACTATAACCCTGTAATATAATACGTGGTCCAATTTAAAAATTATAGGTCAATATTAAGGTCCGATACCGTGCCGTTAGTTAACATAGAAAAGTGTCTTCGTATTTCCTTGTTTTAATGCACTATTTAAAATATACATAGTGTACCCCCAAATTGACCTATAATTATTTCCTGTGGTAGGGTACACTAGTACCCTGTAATATAATACCTGGTCCAATTTAAATATTATGGGTCAATATTAAGGTCTGATATTGCGCCTTGTGTTAGTTAAAAATTGAAAGATGTCTTTGAATTTTTAAAGCATTTTAGAACGCTTATTTCTTCATTTTAAGCATCTCAGAACAGTCTATTTCGCATAGGCATACATAGTAAAATTTAGTGTCACGCTGTGTACTCCCTAAATGACCTATAATTATTTCCTGCGCTAGAATACACTATTACCCTGTAATATAATACGTGGTCCAATTTAAACATTATAGGTCAATATTAAGGTCCGATACCGTGCCGTTAGTTAACATAGAAAAATGTCTTTGAATTTTTAAAGCATTTTAGAACGCTTATTTCCTCATTTTAAGCTTCTCAGAACACTTTATTTCGCATAGGCATACATAGTAACCTTTAGGGTCACGCTGTGTACCCCCTAATTGACCTATAATTATTTCCTGTGGTAGAGTACACTATAACCCTGAAATATAATACGTGGTCAAATTTAAAAATTATAGGTCAATATTAAGGTCCGATACCGTGCCGTTAGTTAACATAGAAAAGTGTCTTCGAATTTCCTTGTTTTAATGCACTATTTAAAATATACATGGTGTAACCCCTAATTAACCTGTAATTATTTCCTGTTTTAGGGTGCACTATTACCCTGTAATATAATACCTGGTCCAATTTAAATATTATGGGTCAATATTAAGGTCTGATATTGCGCCTTGCGTTAGTTAACCATTTAAAGATGTCTTTGAATTTTTAAAGCATTTTAGAACGCTTATTTCTTCATTTTAAGCTTCTCAGAACACTTTATTTCGCATAGGCATACATAGTAAACTTTAGGGTCACGCTGTGTACCCCCTAAGTGACCTATAATTATTTCCCGTGGTAGGGTACACTATTACCCTGTAATATAATACGTGGTCCAATTTAAAACTTATAGGTCAATATTAAGGTCCGATACCGTGTCGTTAGTTAACATAGAAAAATGTCTTTGAATTTTTAAAGCATTTTAGAACGGTTATTTCCTCATTTTAAGCTGCTCAGAACACATTATTTCGCATAGGCATACATAGTAAACTTTAGGGTCACTCTGTGTTCCCCCTAATTGACCTATAAGTATTTCCTGTGGTAGGGTACACTATAACCCTGTAATATAATACGTGGTCCAATTTAAAAATTATAGGTCAATATTAAGGTCCGATACCGTGCCGTTAGTTAACATAGAAAAGTGTTTTCGTATTTCCTTGTTTTAATGCACTATTTAAAATATACATAGTGTACCCCCAAATTGACCTATAATTATTTCCTGTGGTAGGGTACACTATTACCCTGTAATATAATACCTGGTCCAATTTAAATATTATGGGTCAATATTAAGGTCTGATATTGCGCCTTGCGTTAGTTAAAAATTGAAAGATGTCTTTGAATTTTTAAAGCATTTTAGAACGCTTATTTCCTCATTTTAAGCTTCTCAGAACACTTTATTTCGCATAGGCATACATAGTAAACTTTAGGGTCACTCTGTGTTCCCCCTAATTGACCTATAATTATTTCATGTGGTAGGGTACACTATAACCCTGTAATATAATACGTGGTCCAATTTAAAAATTATAGGTCAATATTAAGGTCCGATACCGTGCCGTTAGTTAACATAGAAAAGTGTCTTCGTATTTCCTTGTTTTAATGCACTATTTAAAATATACATAGTGTACCCCCTAATTGACCTATAATTATTTCCTGTGGAAGGGTACACTATTACCCTGTAATATAATACGTGGTCCAATTTAAAAATTATAGGTCAATATTAAGGTCTGATATTGCGCCTTGCGTTAGTTAACCATTGAAAGATTTCTTTGAATTTTTAAAGCATTTTAGAACGCTTATTTCTTCATTTTAAGCTTCTCTGAACACTCTATTTCGCATAGGCATACATAGTAAACTTTAGGGTCACGCTGTGTACCCCCTAATTGACCTATAATTATTTCCTGTGGTAGGGTACACTATTACCCTGTAATATAATACGTGGTCCAATTTAAAAATTATAGGTCAATATTAAGGTCCGATACCGTGCCGTTAGTTAACATAGAAAAGTGTCTTCGAATTTCCTTGTTTTAATACACTATTTAAAATATACATAGTGTACCCCCTAATTGACCTATAATTATTTCCTGTGGTAGGGTACACTATTACCCTGTAATATAATACCTGGTCCAATTTAAATATTATGGGTCAATATTAAGGTCTGATATTGCGCCTTGCGTTAGTTAAAAATTGAAAGATGTCTTTGAATTTTTAAAGCATTTTAGAACGCTTATTTCTTCATTTTAAGCATCTCAGAACACTCTATTTCGCATAGGCATACATAGTAAAATTTAGTGTCACGCTGTGTACCCCCTAAATGACCTATAATTATTTCCTGTGCTAGGGTACACTATTACCCTGTAATATAATACGTGGTCCAATTTAAACATTATAGGTCAATACTAAGGTCCGATACCGTGCCGTTAGTTAACATAGAAAAATGTCTTTGAATTTTTAAAGCATTTTAGAACGCTTATTTCCTCATTTTAAGCTTCTCAGAACACTTTATTTCGCATAGGCATACATAGTAAACTTTAGGGTAACGCTGTGTACCCCCTAATTGACCTATAATTATTTCCTGAGGTAGGGTACACTATAACCCTGTAATATAATACGTGGTCCAATTTAAAAATTATAGGTCAATATTAAGGTCCGATACCGTGCCGTTAGTTAACATAGAAAAGTGTCTTCGAATTTCCTTGTTTTAATACACTATTTAAAATATACATAGTGTACCCCCTAATTGACCTATAATTATTTCCTGTGGTAGGGTACACTATTACCCTGTAATATAATACCTGGTCCAATTTAAATATTATGGGTCAATATTAAGGTCTGATATTGCGCCTTGCGTTAGTTAAAAATTGAAAGATGTCTTTGAATTTTTAAAGCATTTTAGAACGCTTATTTCTTCATTTTAAGCATCTCAGAACACTCTATTTCGCATAGGCATACATAGTAAAATTTAGTGTCACGCTGTGTACCCCCTAAATGACCTATAATTATTTCCTGTGCTAGGGTACACTATTACCCTGTAATATAATACGTGGTCCAATTTAAACATTATAGGTCAATACTAAGGTCCGATACCGTGCCGTTAGTTAACATAGAAAAATGTCTTTGAATTTTTAAAGCATTTTAGAACGCTTATTTCCTCATTTTAAGCTTCTCAGAACACTTTATTTCGCATAGGCATACATAGTAAACTTTAGGGTCACGCTGTGTACCCCCTAATTGACCTATAATTATTTCCTGAGGTAGGGTACACTATAACCCTGTAATATAATACGTGGTCCAATTTAAAAATTATAGGTCAATATTAAGGTCCGATACCGTGCCGTTAGTTAACATAGAAAAGTGTCTTCGAATTTCCTTGCTTTAATGCACTATTAAAATATACATAGTGTATCCCCTAATTGAAATATAATTATTTCCTGTGGTAGGGTACACTATTACCCTGTAATATAATACCTGGTCCAACTTAAATATTATGGGTCAATATTAAGGTCTGATATTGCGCCTTGCGTTAGTTAACCATTGAAAGATGTCTTTGAATTTTTAAAGCATTTTAGAACGCTTATTTCTTCATTTTAAGCTTCTCAGAACACTTTATTTCGCATACGCATACATAGTAAACTTTAGGGTCACGCTGTGTACCCCCTAATTGACCTATAATTATTTTACGTGGTAGGGTACACTATAACTCTGTAATATAATACGTGGTTCAATTTAAAAATTTTAAGTCAATATTAAGGTCCGATACCGTGCCGTTAGTTAACATAGAAAAGAGTCTTCGAATTTCCTTGTTTTAATGCACTATTTAAAATATACACAGTGTATCCCCTAATTGACCTATAATTATTTCCTGTTGTAGGGTACACTATTACCCTGTAATATAATACCTGGTCCAATTTAAATATTATGGTTCCATATTAAGGTCTGATATTGCACCTTGCGTTAGTTAACCATTGAAAGATGTCTTTGAATTTTTAAAGCATTTTAGAACGCTTATTTCTTCATTTTAAGCTTCTCAGAACACTCTATTTCGCATAGGCATACATAGTAAACTTTAGGGTCACGCTGTGTACCCCCTAATTGACCTATAATTATTTCCAGTGGTAGGGTACACTATTACCCTGTAATATAATACGTGGTCCAATTTAAAAATTATAGGTCAATATTAAGGTCCGATACCGTGCCGTTAGTTAACATAGAAAAGTGTCTTCGTATTTCCTTGTTTTAATGCACTATTTAAAATATACATAGTGTACCCCCTAATTGACCTATAATTATTTCCTGTGGTAGGGTACACTATTACCCTGTAATATAATACCTGGTCCAATTTAAATATTATGGGTCAATATTAAGGTCTGATATTGCGCCTTGCGTTAGTTAACCATTGAATGATGTCTTTGAATTTTTAAAGCATTTTAGAACGCTTATTTCTTCATTTTAAGCTTCTCAGAACACTCTATTTCGCATAGGCATACATAGTAAACTTTAGGGTCACGCTGTGTAAAGCACTGACGTGTAGTAGTAGGGCAGTGAAGAGTCCTATATTTTGTTCCACCGCAACGGGGTAAAAAAGCCACGCACGTGTCGCAGTAGGGCCGTGGAGTGTCCGCCATCTTTCGCCACTGATTAGAGCGGAAGCCGAACTGTGGAGTAAAGGCACTGGCGTGTCGTAGTCGGGCAGTGTAGAGTACGCCATTTTGGGCCACTGCAACGCGGCACTTTAGCAGCGCACGTGCCGCTGAAGGGCCATGGAGTGTCCGACATCTTTTTCCATTAGTTAGAGTGGAAGCCGAACTGAGGAGAAAAGGCACAGGCGTGCAGTAGTAGGGCAGTGTAGTATCCTGTCATTTTGGCCACCACTACGCAGCACTACAGCCGCGGACGTGCCGCAGTAGGGCTATAGACTGTCCGCCATCTTTAGCCACTGCTTTAAGCGGAAGCCCTACTGAGGAGTAAAGGAACAGGCGTGTCGTAGTAGGGCAGTGTAGAGTCCGAAATTTTGGGGCAACGCAACGCGACACTACAGCCGCGCGCTTGCCGCAGTAGGGCCATGGAGGGTCCGCCATATTTGGCCTCTGATTTAAGCGGAAGCGCAACTGAGAACTTAAGTCTTTGGTAGAGTCTAGTAGGGCAGTGTAGTGTCCACCATTTCGGGCCAACGCAACGCGGCACAACAGCCTATTACGTGCCGCAGTAGGGCCGTGGAGTGTCCTCCATTTTTGGCAACTGATTAGAGCGGAAGCCGGACTGAGGAGTAAAGGCACTGGCGTGTCGTAGTCGGACAGTGTTGCGTCCGACATGTTGGGCCACTGCAACGCGGCACTACTGCCGTGCAAGTGCCGCATTAGGGCCGGGGAGTGTTCGCCATCTTTGGTCCCGGGTAAGAGCGGAAGCCCTGCTCAGGAGTAAAGGCACTGGCGTGTCGTAGTAGGGAAGTGTAGAGTCCTATATTTTGTTCCACCGCAACGGGGCAATAAAACCACGCACTTGTCGCAGTAGGGCCGTGGAGTGTCCGCCATCTTTGGCCACTGATTAGAGCGGAAGCCGAACTGTGGAGTAAAGGCACTGGCGTGTAGTAGTAGGGCAGTGAAGAGTCCTATATTTTGTTCCACCGCAACGGGGCAATAAAGCCACGCACGTGTCGCAGTAGGGCCGTGGAGTGTCCGCCATCTTTGGCCACTGATTAGAGCGGAAGCCGAATTGTGGAGTAAAGGCACTGGCGTGTCGTAGTCGGACAGTGTGGAGTACGCCATTTTGGGCTACTGCAACGCGGCACTTTAGCAGCGCACGTGCCGCTGAAGGGCCATGGAGTGTCCGACATCTTTTTCCATTAGTTAGAGTGGAAGCGGAACTGAGGAGAAAAGGCACTGGCGTGTAGTAGTATGGCAGTGTAGTATCCTGTCATTTTGGCCACCACTAGGCAGCACTACAGCCGCGGACGTGCCGCAGTAGGGCTATAGACTGTCCGCCATCTTTAGCCACTGATTTAAGCGGAAGCCCTACTGAGGAGTAAAGGAACAGGCGTGTCGTAGTAGGGCAGTGTAGAGTCCGATATTTTGGGGCAACGCAACGCGACACTACAGCCGCGGACGTGACGCAGTAAGGCTATAGACTGTCCGCCATCTTTGGCCATTAATTAGAGCGGAAGCAGAACTGAGGAGTAAAGGCACTGACGTGTAGTAGTAGGGCAGTGTAGAGTCCGATATTTTGGGGCAACGCAACGCGACACTACAGTCGCGCGCTTGCCGCAGTAGGGTCAAGAAGGGGCCGCCATATTTGGGAGCTGATTAAAGCGGAAGCGCAATTTAGAACTTAAGTCTTTGGTAGAGTCTAGAAGGGCAGTGCAGTGTCCGCCCTTTTGGGCCACCGCAACGCGGCACTACAGCCACGCACGTGCAACAGTAGGGCCGTGGAGTGTCCGCCATTTTTGACCATTGATTCGAGCGGAAGCCGAACTGAGGAGTAAAGGCACTGGCGTGTTGTAGTCGGACAGTGTTGCGTCCGACATGTTGGGCCACTGCAACGCGGCACTTCAGCAGCGCACGTGCCGCTGAAGGGCCATGGAGTGTCCGACATCTTTTTCCACTATTTAGAGCGGAAGCCGAACTGAGGAGAAAAGGCACTGGCGTGTAGTAGTAGGGCAGTGCAGTGTCCGCCCTTTTGGGCCACCGCAACGCGGCACTACAGCCGTGCACGTGCCGAAATAGGGCCGGGGAGTGTTCGCCATCTTTGGCCATGGATTAGAGCGGAAGCTCAACTGAGGAGAAAAAGCACAGGCATTTCGTTGTAGGGCAGTGTAGAGTCCATTATTTTGGGGCACCGCAACGCGACACTACAGTCGCGGACGAGCTGCTGTAGGGCTATGGAGTGTCCGCCATCTTTGGCCACTGATTAGAGCGGAAGCTCATCTGAGGAGTAAAGCCACAGGCGTGTCGTTGTAGGGCAGTGTAGAGTCCGCCATTTCGGGCCACCGCAACGCGGCACAACAGCCTATTACGTGCCGCAGTAGGGCCGTGGAGTGTCCTACATTTTTGGCCACTGATTAGAGCGGAAGCCGAACTGAGGAGTAAAGGCACTGGCGTGTCGTAGTCGGACAGTGTTGCGTCCGACATGTTGGGCCACTGCAACGCGGCACTTCAGCCGTGCAAGTGCCGCATTAGGGCCGGGGAGTGTTCGCCATCTTTGGTCCCGGATAAGAGCGGAAGCCCTGATGAGGAGTAAAGGCACTGGCGTGTCGTAGTAGGGCAGTGTAGAGTCCGCCATTTTGGGGCAACGCAACGCGACACTACAGCCTCGGACGTGCCGCAGTAGGGTTATAGACTGTCCGCCATCTTTGGCCATTAATTAGAGCGGAAGCCGAACTGAGGAGTAAAGGCACTGACGTGTAATAGTAGGGCAGTGAAGAGTCCTATATTTTGTTCCACCGGAACGGGGCAATAAAGCCACGCACGTGTCGCAGTAAAGCCGTGGAGTGTTCGCCATCTTTGGCCACTGATTAGAGCGTAAGCCGATTTGTGGAGTAAAGGCACTGGCGTGTCGTAGTCGGGCAGAGTGGAGTACGCCATTTTGGGCCACTACAACGCGGCACTTTAGCAGCGCACGTGCCGCTGAAGGGCCATGGAGTGTCCGACATCTTTTTCCATTAGTTAGAGTGGAAGCAGAACTGAGGAGAAAAGGCACTGGCGTGTAGTAGTAGGGCAGTGTAGTATCCAGTCATTTTGGCCACCACTACGCAGCACTACAGCCGCGGACGTGCCGCAGTAGGGCTATAGACTGTCCGCCATCTTTAGCCACTGATTTAAGCGGAAGCGCTACTGAGGAGTAAAGGCACTGGCGTGTCGTAGTAGGGCAGTGTAGAGTCCGCAATTTTGAGGCAACGCAACGCGACACTACAGCCACGGACGTGCCGCAGTAGGGCTATAGACTGTCCGCCATCTTTGGCCATTAATTAGAGCGGATGCCGAACTGAGGAGTAAAAGCACTGACGTGTAGTAGTAGGGCAGTGAAGAGTCCTATATTTTGTTCCACCGCAACGGGGCAATAAAGCCACGCACGTGTCGCAGTAGGGCCGTGGAGTGCCCGACATCTTTTTCCATTAGTTAGAGTGGAAGCAGAACTGAGGAGAAAATGCACTGGCGTGTAGTAGTAGGGCAGTGTAGTATCCTGTCATTTTGGCCACCGCTACGCAGCACTACAGCCGCGGACGTGCCGCAGTAGGGCTATAGACTGTCCGCCATCTTTAGCCACTGATTTAAGCGGAAGATCTACTGAGGAGTAAAGGAACAGGCGTGTCGTAGTAGGGCAGTGTAGAGTCCGATATTTTGGGCAACGCAAGGCGACACTACAGCCGCGCGCTTGCCGCAGTAGGGCCATGGAGGGTCCGCCATATTTGGCCTCTGATTTAAGCGGAAGCGCAACTGAGAACTTAAGTCTTTGGTAGAGTCTAGTGTAGTGTAGTGTCCGCCATTTCGGGCCACCGCAACGCGGCACAACAGCCTATTACGTGCCGCAGTAGGGCCGTGGAGTGTCCGCCATTTTTGGCCACTGATTAGAGCGGAAGCCGAACTGAGGAGTAAAGGCACTGGCGTGTCGTAGTCGGACAGTGTTGCGTCCGACATGTTGGGCCACTGCAACGCGGCACTTCAGCAGCGCACGTCCGCCGAAGGGCCATGGAGTGTCCGACATCTTTTTCCACTATTTAGAGCGGAAGCAGATCTGAGGAGAAAAGGCACTGGCGTGTAGTAGTAGGGCAGTGTAGAGTCCGATATTTTGGGATATCGCAACACGGCACTACTGCCGTGCACGTGCCGCATTATGGCCGGGGAGTGTTCGCCATCTTTGGACACGGATTAGAGCGGAAGCCCAACTGAGGAGTAAAGCCACAGGCGTGTCGTAGTCGGACAGTGTTGCGTCCGACATGTTGGGCCACTGCAACGCGGCACTTCAGCAGCGCACGTCCGCCGAAGGGCCATGGAGTGTCCGACATCTTTTTCCACTATTTAGAGCAGAAGCAGATCTGAGGAGAAAAGGCACTGGCGTGTAGTAGTAGGGCAGTGTAGAGTCCGATATTTTGGGATATCGCAACACGGCACTACTGCCGTGCACGTGCCGCATTATGGCCGGGGAGTGTTCGACATCTTTGGACACGGATTAGAGCGGAAGCCCAACTGAGGAGTAAAGCCACAGGCGTGTCGTAGTCGGGCAGTGTTGCGTCCGACATGTTGGGCCGCGCTACGCGGCGCTACAGCTTACACGTGCCGCTGAAGGGCCATGGAGTGTCCGCCATCTTTTTCCATTAGTTAGATTGGAAGCCGAACTGAGGAGAAAAGGCACTGGCGTGTAGTAGTAGGGCAGTGTAGTATCCTGCCATTTTGGCCACCACTGCTCAGCACTGCAGCTGCGGACGTGCCGCAGTAGGGCTATAGACTGTCCGCCATCTTTAGCCACTGATTTAAGCGGAAGCCCAACTGAGGAATAAAGGAACAGGTGTGTCGCAGTAGGGCAGTGTAGAGTCCGCTATTTTGGGGCACCGCAACACGGCACTTCAGCCGCGGACGTGCCGCAGTAGGGCTATGGAATGTCCGCCATCTTTGGTAATGGATAAGAGCGGAAGCTCAACTGAGGAGTAAAGGCACAGGCGTGTCGTAGTAGGGCAGTGTAGAGTCCGCCATTTTAGGGAACCGCAACGCGACACTACAGCCGCGGACGTGACGCAGTAGGGCTATAGACTGTCCGCCATCTTTGGCCATTAATTAGAGCGGAAGCCGAACTGAGGAGTAAAGGCACTGACGTGTAGTAGTAGGGCAGTGTAGAGTCCGATATTTTGGGGCAACGCAACGCGGCAATAAAGCCGCGCACATGCCGAAGAAGGGCCACGGAGGGTCCGCCATATTTGGCCACAGATTAAAGCGGAAGCGCAACTGAGAACATGTCTTTGGTAGAGTCTAGCAGGACAGTGTTGTGTCCGCCATTTTGGGCCACCGCAACGCGGCCCTACAGCCACGCACGTGCCACAGTTGGGCCATGGAGTATCCGCCATCTTTGGCCACGGATTGTAGTGGAAGCTTAACTGAGGAGTAAAGGCACTCGCGTGTTACAGTAAGGCAGTGTAGAGTCCGCCATTTTTGGGCACTGCAACGCGACACTACAATCGCGGACGTGCCGCAGTAGGGCTATAGACTGTCCGCCATCTTTTGCTACTGATTAGAGCATAAGCCGAACTGAGGAGTAAAGGCACGGGCGTATCGTAGTCGGGCAGTGTAGCGTCCGACTTGTTGGGCCACTGCAACGCGGCACTACAGCCGTGCACGTGCCGCAGTAGGTCCGGGGAGCGTTCGCCATCTTTGGAAACTGATTTGAGCTGAATCCCAACTGAGCAGTAAAGGCACTGGCATGTCGTAGTAAGGTAGTGTAGAGTCCGACATTTTGGGCCACTGCAACGTAACACTACAGCCACGCACGTGCCGCAGAAGGGCCGTGGAGTGAACGCCATCTTTATCCACTGATTAGAGCGGAATCCCAACTGAGGAGTAAAGGCACTGGCGTGCCGTAGTAAGCCAGTGTAGAGTCCGACATTTTGGGCCACTGCAACGTTGCACTACAGCCACACACGTGCCGCGGTCGGGCAATAGACCGTCCGCCATCGTTAGACACTGATTAGAGCAGAAGCCGAACTGAGGAGTAAAGGCACAGGCGTGTCGTAGTCGGGCAGTGTAGCGCCCGACATGTTGGGCCACCGCAACGCGGCAATAAAGCCACGCACGTGCCGCAGAAGGGCCATGGAGGGTCCGCCATATTTGGCCATAGATTAAAGCGGAAGCGCAACTGAGAACTTAAGTTTATGGTACAGTCTAGTAGGGTAGTGTTGTGTCCACCATTTTGGGCCACCGCAACGCAGCACTACAGCCACGCGCGCGCCGAAGTAGGGCCGGGGAGTGTTCGCCATCTTTGGTCCCGGATAAGAGCGGAAGCCCTGCTGAGGAGTAAAGGCACTGGCGTGTCGTAGTAGGGCAGAGTAGAGTCCGCCATTTTGAGGCAACGCAACGCGACACAACAGCCACGGACGTGCCGCAGTAGGGCTATAGACTGTCCGCCATCTTTGGCCATTAATTAGAGCGGAAGCCGAACTGAGGAGTAAAAGCACTGACGTGTAGTAGTAGGGCAGTGAAGAGTCCTATATTTTGTTCCACCGCAACTGGGCAATATAGCCACGCACGTGTCGCAGTAGGGCCGTGGAGTGTCCGCCATCTTTTTCCATTAGTTAGATTGGAAGCCGAACTGAGGAGAAAAGGCACTGGCGTGTAGTAGTAGGGCAGTGTAGTATCCTGCCATTTTCGCCACCACTGCTCAGCACTACAGCTGCGGACGTGCCGCAGTAGGGCTATAGACTGTCCGCCATCTTTAGCCACTGATTTAAGCGGAAGCCCAACTGAGGAATAAAGGAACAGGTGTGTCGCAGTAGGGCAGTGTAGAGTCCGCAATTTTAGGGAACCGCAACGCGACACTACAGCCGCGGACGTGACGCAGTAGGGCTATAGACTGTCCGCCATCTTTGGCCATTAATTAGAGCGGAAGCCGAACTGAGGAGTAAAGGCACTGACGTGTAGTAGTAGGGCAGTGTAGAGTCCGATATTTTGGGGCAACGCAACGCGGCAATAAGGCCGCGCACGTGCCGAAGAAGGGCCACGGAGGGTCCGCCATATTTGGCCACAGATTAAAGCGGAAGCGCAACTGAGAACATGTCTTTGGTAGAGTCTAGCAGGACAGTGTTGTGTCCGCCATTTTGGGCCACCGCAACGCGGCCCTACAGCCACGCACGTGCCACAGTTGGGCCATGGAGTATCCGCCATCTTTGGCCACGGATTGTAGTGGAAGCTTAACTGAGGAGTAAAGGCACTCGCGTGTCACAGTAAGGCAGTGTAGAGTCCGCCATTTTTGGGCACTGCAACGCGACACTACAATCGCGGACGTGCCGCAGTAGGGCTATAGACTGTCCGCCATCTTTTGCCACTGATTAGAGCATAAGCCGAACTGAGGAGTAAAGGCACGGGCGTATCGTAGTCGGGCAGTGTAGCGTCCGACTTGTTGGGCCACTGCAACGCGGCACTACAGCCGTGCACGTGCCGCAGTAGGTCCGGGGAGCGTTCGCCATCTTTGGAAACTGATTTGAGCTGAATCCCAACTGAGCAGTAAAGGCACTGGCATGTCGTAGTAAGGTAGTGTAGAGTCCGACATTTTGGGCCACTGCAACGTGGCACTACAGCCACGCACGTGCCGCAGAAGGGCCGTGGAGTGAACGCCATCTTTATCCACTGATTAGAGCGGAATCCCAACTGAGGAGTAAAGGCACTGGCGTGCCGTAGTAAGCCAGTGTAGAGTCCGACATTTTGGGCCACTGCAACGTTGCACTACAGCCACACACGTGCCGCGGTCGGGCAATAGACCGTCCGCCATCGTTAGACACTGATTAGAGCAGAAGCCGAACTGAGGAGTAAAGGCACAGGCGTGTCGTAGTCGGGCAGTGTAGCGCCCGACATGTTGGGCCACCGCAACGCGGCAATAAAGCCACGCACGTGCCGCAGAAGGGCCATGGAGGGTCCGCCATATTTGGCCATAGATTAAAGCGGAAGCGCAACTGAGAACTTAAGTTTATGGTACAGTCTAGTAGGGTAGTGTTGTGTCCACCATTTTGGGCCACCGCAACGCAGCACTACAGCCACGCGCGCGCCGAAGTAGTGCCGGGGAGTGTTCGCCATCTTTGGTCCCGGATAAGAGCGGAAGCCCTGCTGAGGAGTAAAGGCACTGGCGTGTCGTAGTAGGGCAGTGTAGAGTCCGCCATTTTGAGGCAACGCAACGCGACACTACAGCCACGGACGTGCCGCAGTAGGGCTATAGACTGTCCGCCATCTTTGGCCATTAATTAGAGCGGAAGCCGAACTGAGGAGTAAAAGCACTGACGTGTAGTAGTAGGGCAGTGAAGAGTCCTATATTTTGTTCCACCGCAACTGGGCAATATAGCCACGCACGTGTCGCAGTAGGGCCGTGGAGTGTCCGCCATCTTTTTCCATTAGTTAGATTGGAAGCCGAACTGAGGAGAAAAGGCACTGGCGTGTAGTAGTAGGGCAGTGTAGTATCCTGCCATTTTGGCCACCACTGCTCAACACTACAGCTGCGGACGTGCCGCAGTAGGGCTATAGACTGTCCGCCATCTTTAGCCACTGATTTAAGCGGAAGCCCAACTGAGGAATAAAGGAACAGGTGTGTCGCAGTAGGGCAGTGTAGAGTCCGCAATTTTAGGGAACCGCAACGCGACACTACAGCCGCGGACGTGACGCAGTAGGGCTATAGACTGTCCGCCATCTTTGGCCATTAATTAGAGCGGAAGCCGAACTGAGGAGTAAAGGCACTGACGTGTAGTAGTAGGGCAGTGTAGAGTCCGATATTTTGGGGCAACGCAACGCGGCAATAAGGCCGCGCACGTGCCGAAGAAGGGCCACGGAGGGTCCGCCATATTTGGCCACAGATTAAAGCGGAAGCGCAACTGAGAACATGTCTTTGGTAGAGTCTAGCAGGACAGTGTTGTGTCCGCCATTTTGGGCCACCGCAACGCGGCCCTACAGCCACGCACGTGACACAGTTGGGCCGTGGAGTATCCACCATCTTTGGCCACGGATTGTAGTGGAAGCTTAACTGAGGAGTAAAGGCACTCGCGTGTCACAGTAAGGCAGTGTAGAGTCCGCCATTTTTGGGCACTGCAACGCGACACTACAGCTGCGGAAGTGCCGCGGTAGGGCTATAGACTGTCCGCCATCTTTAGCCACTGATTAGAGCATAAGCCGAACTGAGGAGTAAAGGCACGGGCGTATCGTAGTCGGGCAGTGTAGCGTCCGACTTGTTGGGCCACTGCAACGCGGCACTACAGCCGTGCACGTGCCGCAGTAGGTCCGGGGAGCGTTCGCCATCTTTGGAAACTGATTTGAGCAGAAGCCGAACTGAGGAGTAAAGGCACTGGCATGTCGTAGTAAGGTAGTGTAGAGTCCGACATTTTGGGCCACTGCAACGTGGCACTACAGCCACACACGTGCCGCAGTAGGGCAATAGACCGTCCGCCATCGTTAGACACTGATTAGAGCAGAAGCCGAACTGAGGAGTAAAGGCACAGGCGTGTCGTAGTCGGTCAGTGTAGCGTCCGACATGTTGGGCCACCGCAACGCGGCAATAAAGCTGCTCACGTGCCGCAGAAGGGCCATGGAGGTTCCGCCATATTTGGCCATAGATTAAAGCGGAAGCGCAACTGAGAACTTAAGTTTATGGTACAGTCTAGTAGGGTAGTGTTGCGTCCACCATTTTGAGGCAACGCAACGCGACACTACAGCCACGGACGTGCCGCAGTTGGGCTATAGACTGTCCGCCATCTTTGGCCATTAATTAGAGCGGAAGCCGAACTGAGGAGTAAAAGCACTGATGTGTAGTAGTAGGGCAGTGAAGAGTCCTATATTTTGTTCCACCGCAACGGGGCAATAAAGCCACGCACGTCGCAGTAGGGCCGTCGAGTGTCCGCCATCTTTGGCCACTGATTAGAGCGGAAGCCGAACTGTGGAGTAAAGGCACTGGCGTGTCGTAGTCGGGCAGTGTAGAGTACGCCATTTTGGGCCACTGCAACGCGGCACTTTAGCAGCGCACGCGCCGCTGAAGGGCCATGGAGTGTCCGACATCTTTTTCCATTAGTTAGAGTGGAAGCCGAACTGAGGACAAAAGGCACAGGCGTGCAGTAGTAGGGCAGTGTAGTATCCTGTCATTTTGGCCACCACTACGCAGCACTACAGCCGTGGACGTGCCGCAGTAGGGCTATAGTCTGTCCGCCATCTTTAGCCACTGATTTAAGCGGAAGCCCTACTGAGGAGTAAAGGAACAGGCGTATCGTAGTAGGGCAGTGTAGAGTCCGATATTTTGGGGCAACGCAACGCGACACTACAGCCGCGAGCTTGGCGCAATAGGGCCATGGAGGGTCCGCCATATTTTGTCTCTGATTTAAGCGGAAGCGCAACTGAGAACTTAAGTCTTTGGTAGAGTCTAGTAGGGCAGTGTGGTGTCCGCGATTTCCGGCCACCGCAACGCGGCACAACAGCCTATTACGTGCCGCAGTAGGGCCGTGGAGTGTCCGCCATTTTTGGCCACTGATTAGAGCGGAAGCCGAACTGAGGAGTAAACGCACTGGCGTGTCGTAGTCGGACAGTGTTGCGTCCGACATGTTGGGCCACAGCAACGCGGCACTACAGCCGTGCACGTGCCGCAGTAATTCCGGGGAGTGTTCGCCATCTTTGGAAACTGATTTGAGCTGAATCCCAACTGAGCAGTAAAGGCACTGGCATGTTGTAGTAAGGTAGTGTAGAGTCCGACATTTTGGGCCACTTCAACGTGGCACTACAGCCACGCACGTGCCGCAGTAGGGCTATGGAGTGTCCACCATCTTTGGTCACTGATTAGAGCGGAAACTCATCTGAGGAGTAAAGCCACAGACGATAGTAGTAGGGCAGTGTAGAGTCCGCCATTTAGGGGCACCGCAACGCGGCACTACAGCCGCAGACGTGCCACAGTAGGGCCACGGAGGGTCCGCCATATTAGGCCACTGATTTAAGCGGAAGCGCAACTGAGAACTTAAGTCTCTGGTAGAGTCTAGTAGGGCAGTGTAGAGTCCGACATTTTGGTGCACCGCATCGCGGCACTACAGCCGCGGACGTGCTGCAGTAGGGCCATGGAGGGTCCACCATATTTGGCCACTGCTTTAAGCGAAAGCCCAACTGAGGAGTAAAGGAACAGGCGTGTCGTAGTAGGGCAGTGAAGTATCCGCCATTTTGGGGCACCGCAACGCGGCACTACAGCCGCGGACATGCCGCAGAAGGTCTATAGACTATTCGCCATCTTTGGCCACTGATTTGAGCTGAAGTCGATTTAAGGAGTAAAGGCACTGACGTGTCGTCGTAGGGCAGTGTAGAGTCCGATATTTTGGGCCACCACTGCTCAGCACTACAGCCGCGGACGTGCCGCAGTAGCGCTATAGACTGTCCGCCACCTTTAGTCACTGATTTAAGCGGAAGCCCAACTGAGGAGTAAAGGAACAGGCGTGTCGCAGTAGGGCAGTGTAGAGTCCGCTATTTTGGGGCACCGCAACACGGCACTACAGCCGCGGACGTGCCGCAGTAAGGCTATGGAACGCCCGCCATCTTTGGTAACGGATAACAGCGGAAACTCAACTGAGGAGTACAGGCTCAAGCGTGTCGTAGTAGGGCTGAGTAGAGTCCGATATTTTGGGCCACCGCAACGTGACACTACAGCCGCGGACGTGTCGCAGAAGGTCTATAGACTATTCGCCATCTTTGGCCACTGATTTGAGCGGAAGTCGATTTAAGGAGTAAAGGCACTGACGTGTCGTCGTAGGGCAGTGTAGAGTCCGATATTTTGGGCCACCGCAACACGGCACTACAGCCGTGATGTGCCGCATTAGGGCCGGGTAGTGTTCGCCATCTTTGGCCAGGGATTAGAGCGGAAGCCGAACTGAGGATTAAAGGCACTGACGTGTAGTAGTAGGGCAGAGTAGAGTCCAATATTTTGGGGCAACACAACGTGGCACTTCAGCTTACACGTGCCGCAGAAGGGCCACGGAGTGTCCGCCATCTTTTTCCATTAGTTAGATTGGAAGCCGAACTGAGGAGAAAAGGCACTGGCGTGTAGTAGTAGGGCAGTGTAGTATCCTGCCATTTTAGCCACCACTGCTCAGCACTACAGCCGCGGACGTGCCGCAGTAGGGCTATAGACTGTCCGCCATCTTTAGCCACTGATTTAAGCGGAAGCCCAACTGAGGAGTAAAGGAACAGGCGTGTCGCAGTAGGGCAGTGTAGAGTCCGCTATTTTGGGGCACCGCAACACGGCACTACAGCCGCGGACGTGCCGCAGTAGGGCTATGGAATGTCCGCCATCTTTGGTAACGGATAAGAGCGGAAGCTCAACTGAGGAGTAAAGGCACAGGCGTGTCGTAGTAGGGCAGTGTAGAGTCCGCCATTTTAGGGCACCGCAACGCGACACTACTGCCACGGACGTGACGCAGTAGGGCTATAGACTGTCCGCCATCTTTGGCCACTAATATGAGCGGAAGCCGAACTGAAGAGTAAAGGCGCTGGCGTGTAGTAGTAGGGCAGTGTATAGTCCGACATTTTGAGCCACCGCACCGCGGCACTACAGTCGCGGACTTGCTGCTGTAGGGCTATGGAGTGTCCACCATCTTTGGTCACTGATTAGAGCGGAAACTCATCTGAGGAGTAAAGCCACAGGCGTGTCGTAGTAGGGCAGTGTAGAGTCCGCCATTTAGGGGCACCGCAACGCGGCACTACAGCCGCAGACGTGAAACAGTAGGGCCACGGAGGGTCCGCCATATTAGGCCACTGATTTAAGCGGAAGCGCAACTGAGAACTTAAGTCTCTGGTAGAGTCTAGTAGGGCAGTGTAGAGTCCGACATTTTGGGGCACCGCATCGCGGCACTACAGCCGCGGACGTGCTGCAGTAGGGCCATGGAGGGTCCGCCATATTTGGCCACTGATTTAAGCGAAAGCCCAACTGAGGAGTAAAGGAACAGGCGTGTCGTAGTAGGGCAGTGAAGTATCCGCCATTTTGGGGCACCGCAACGCGGCACTACAGCCGCGGACATGCCGCAGAAGGTCTATAGACTATTCGCCATCTTTGGCCACTGATTTGAGCGGAAGTCGATTTAAGGAGTAAAGGCACTGACGTGTCGTCGTAAGGCAGTGTAGAGTCCGATATTTTTGGCCACCACTGCTCAGCACTACAGCCGCGGACGTGCCGCAGTAGCGCTATAGACTGTCCGCCACCTTTAGTCACTGATTTAAGCGGAAGCCCAACTGAGGAGTAAAGGAACAGGCGTGTCACAGTAGGGCAGTGTAGAGTCCGCTATTTTGGGGCACCGCAACACGGCACTACAGCCGCGGACGTGCCGCAGTAAGGCTATGGAATGCCCGCCATCTTTGGTAACGGATAACAGCGGAAACTCAACTGAGGAGTACAGGCACAAGCGTGTCGTAGTAGGGCTGAGTAGAGTCCGATATTTTGGGCCACCGCAACGTGACACTACAGCCGTGCACGTGCAGCGGTAAGGCTATGGATATTCCGCCAACTTTGGCCACAAATTAGAGCGGAAGCCGAACTGAAGAGTAAAGACACTTGCGTGTCGTGGTAGGGCAGTGTATAGTCCGACATTTTGGGCCACCGCACCGCGGCACTACAGTCGCGGACGTGCTGCTGTAGGGCTATGGAGTGTCCACCATCTTTGGCCACTGATTAGAGCGGAAGCTCATCTGAGGAATAAAGCCACAGGCGTGTCGTAGTAGGGCAGTGTAGAGTCCGACATTTTGGGGCACCGCAACGCGGCACTACAGCCGCGGACGTGCTGCAGTAGGGCCATGGAGGGTCCGCCATATTTGGCCACTGATTTAAGTGAAATGCGAACAGAGGAGTAAAGGAAAAGGCGTGCCGTAGTAGGGCAGTGAAGTGTCCGTCATTTTGGGCCACCGCAACGCGGCACTACAGCCGCGGACGTGCCGCAGTAAGGCTATGGAATGCCCGCCATCTTTGGTCCCGGATAAGAGCGGAAGCCCTGCTGAGGAGTAAAGGCACTGGCGTGTCGTAGTAGGGCAGTGTAGAGTCCGCCATTTTGGGGCAACGCAACGCGACACTACAGCCTCGGACGTGCCGCAGTAGGGCTATAGACTGTCCGCCATCTTTAGCCACTGATTTAAGCGGAAGCCGAACTGAGGAGTAAAGGCACTGACGTGTAGTAGTAGGGCAGTGAAGAGTCCTATATTTTGTTCCACCGCAACGGGGCAATAAAGCCTCGGACGTGCCGCAGTAGGGCTATAGACTGTCCGACATCTTTTTCCATTAGTTAGAGTGGAAGCAGAACTGAGGAGAAAAGGCACCGGCGTGTAGTAGTAGGGCAGTGTAGTATCCTGTCATTTTGGCCACCACTACGCAGCACTACAGCCGCGGACGTGCCGTAGTAGGGCTATAGACTGTCCGCCATCTTTAGCCACTGATTTAAGCGGAAGCCCTACTGAGGAGTAAAGGAACAGGCGTGTCGTAGTAGGGCAGTGTAGAGTCCGACATTTTGGGCCACCGCAACGTGGCACTACAGCCGCGGACCTGCCGCACTAGGGCCATAGACTGTTCGCCATCTTTGGCCACGGAGTGGTGCGGAAGCCCAACTTAGGAGTAAAGGCACTGTCGTGTCGTAGTTGGGCAGTGCAGAAACCGACATTATGGACTACCGCAAAGCGGCACTACAGCCGCGCAGGTGCCGCAGAAATGCCATAGAGTGTCCGCCTTCTTTGGTCACAGATTAGAGCGGAAGCCGAACTGAGGAGTAAAGGCACAGGCGTGTGGTAGTAGGGCTGGGAAGAGTCCGACATGTTGGTCCACCGAAACGCGGCGCTACAGCCGTGCACGTGCCGCTGAAGGGCCATGGAGTGTCTGCCATCTTTTTCCACTATTTAGAGCGGAAGCCGAACAGAGGAGTAAAGGCACTGGCGTGTAGTAGTTGGGCAGTGCAGTTTCCTGCCATTTTCGCCACTGCAACGCGGCACTACAGCCGTGCACGTGCGGCATTACGGGGCGGGAGTATTCGCCATCTTTGGCCACGGATTAGAGCGGAAGCCCAACTAAGGAGTAAAGACACTGGCGAGTCGTAGTAGTACAGTGTAATTTCCTGCCATTTTGGCCCCCGCAACGCGGCTATAAAGCCGCACATGTGCCGCAGTAGGGCCATGGAGGGTCCGCCATATTTGGCCACTGATTAGGGTGGAAGCCGACCTGAGGAGTAAAGGCACTCGCGTGTCGTAGTAGGGCAGTGTAGTTTCCGCCATTATGGCCACTGCAACGCGGCACTACAGCCGCGGACGTGCCGCATTTGAGCTATGGAGTGTCCGACATCTTTGGCAACGGATTAGAGCGAAAGCCCAACTGAGGAATAAAGGCACTGGTGTGCTGTAGTAGGGCAGTGTAGTTTCCTGCCATTCTGGCCTCCGCAACGCGGCGCTTCAGCCGTGCTCGTGCCGCTGAAGAGCCTTGGAGTGTCCGCCATCTTTTTCCACTATTTATAGCGGAAGCCGAACTGAGGAGTAAAGGTACTGGTGTGTCGTAGTAGGGCAGTGTAGAGTCCGACATTTCGGGCCACCGCAACGCGGCACTACAGCATCGCATGTGCCGCAATAGGGCCATTGAGTGTCCGCCTTTTATGGTCACTAATTTGAACGGAAGTCGAACTGAGGAGTAAAGGCTAGGCGTGTAGAAATAGGACAGCGTAGAGTCCGACAATTTGGGCCACCGCAATGCGGCACTACAACCGCGAACGTGCCGCAGTAGAGCTATGGAGAGTCCGAAATCTTTGGTCACTGATTAGGGCGGAAGCCGACCTGAGGAGTAAAGGCACTCGCGTGTCGTAGAAGGGCAGTGTAGTTTCCACCATTTTGGCCACTGCAACGCGGCACTTCAGCTACGCACAAACCGAAATAGGACCGTGGAGTGTCCGCAATCTTTGGCTACGGATTTGAGCGAAAGCCCAACTGAGGGGTTAAGGGACTGGCGTGTCGTAGTAGGACAGCGAAGAGTCCGACAATTTGGCGGACGCAACGTGGCTGTAAAGCCGCACACGTGGCGCAGTAGGGCCATGGAGGCTCCGCCAACTTTGGCCACGGATTAGAGCGGAAGCGCAACTGAGGAGTGAAGGCACAGGCGTGTCGCAGTAGGGCTGTGAAGAGTCCGCCATTTTGGGGCTCCGAATCGCGGAACTACAACCGCAGACGTGCCGCAGAACGGCTATAGACTGTCCGCCATCTTTGGCCACTAATTTGAGCGGAAGTCGAACTGAGGAGAAAAGGCACTGGCGTGTAGAAATAGGGCAGTGTAGTTTCCTGCCATTTTCGCTTCTGCAACGCGGCACTACAGCCGTGCACGTGCCGCATTAGGGTGCGAGAGTGTTCGCCATCTTCGGCCACGGATTAGAGCGGAAGCCCAACTGAGGAATAAAGGCACTTTCGTGTCGTAGTAGGGCAGTGAAGTAGGCCATTTTGGCCCCCGCATCGCGGCGCTACAGCCGTGGCCATGGAGTGTCCGCCATCTTTTTCCACTATTTAGAGCGGAAGCCGAACAGAGGAGTAAAGGCACTGGTGTGTCGTAGTAGAGCATAGTAGAGTCCGACATTTTGGGCCCCCGCAACGCGGCACTACAGCCGCGCAAGTGCCGCAGAAATGCCATAGAGTGTCCGCCATATTTTTCCACTATTTAGAGAGGAAACCGAACTGAGGAGTAATGGCACTGGCGTGTAGTAGTTGGGCAGTGTAGTTTCCTGCCATTTCCGCCACTGCAACGCGTCACTACAGCCGCGCACGAGCAGCATTAGGGCCTTGGAATGTTCGCCATCTTTGGCCACGGAGTGGAGCGGAAGCCCAACTGAGGAGTAAAGGCACTGTCGTGTCGCAGTTGGTCTGTGCTGAATCCGACAATTTGGGCTACCGCTACGCGGCACTACAGCCGCGCACGTGCCGCAGAAATGCCATAGAGTGTCCGCCTTCTTTGGTCACAGATTAGAGCGGAAGCCGAACTGAGGAGTAAAGGCACAGGCGTGTGGTCGTAGGGCTGGGAAGAGTCCGACATGTTGGGCCACCGAATCGCGGCACTTCAGCCGCGCGAGTGCCGCTGAAGGGCCATGGATTTTCCGCCATATTTTTCCACTATTTAGAGCGGAAGCCGAACTGAGGAGTAAAGGCACTGGCGTGTAGTAGTTGGGAAGTGTAGTTTCCTGCCATTTTCGCCACTGCAACGCGGCACTACAGCAGTGCACGTGCGACATTAGGGGGCGGTAGTGTTCGCCATCTTTGGCCACGGATTTGAGCGGAAGCCCTACTGAGGAGTAAAGGCACTGGCGTGTCGGAGTAGGGCAGTGTAATTTCCTGCCATTTTGGCCCTCGCAACGCGGCTATAACGCCGCACACGTGCCGAAGTAGGGCCATGGAGGGTCCGCCATATTTGGCCACTGATTAGAGCGGAAGCCGAACTGTGGACTAAAGGCACTGGCGTGTTGTAGTCGGGCAGTGTAGAGTCCACCATTTTGGTTCACCGCAACCCGGCACTACAGCCGCGCATGTGCCGCGGAAGGGCCATGGAGAGTCCGCCATCTTTGGTCACTGATTAGGGCGGAAGCCGACCTGAGGAGTAAAGGCACTCGCGTGTCGTAGTAGGGCAGTGTAGTTTCCACCATTTTGGCCACTGCAACGCGGCACTTCAGCTACGCACAAACCGAAATAGGACCGTGGAGTGTCCGCAATCTTTGGCTACGGATTATAGCGAAAGCCCAACTGAGGGGTTAAGGGACTGGCGTGTCGTAGTAGGACAGTGAAGAGTCCGACAATTTGGCGGACGCAACGTGGCTGTAAAGCCGCACACGTGGCGCAGTAGGGCCATGGAGGCTCCGCCAACTTTGGCCACGGATTAGAGCGGAAGCACAACTGAGGAGTGAAGGCACAGGCGTGTCGTAGTAGGGCTGTGAAGAGTCCGCCATTTTGGGGCTCCGAATCGCGGAACTACAACCGCAGACGTGCCGCAGAACGGCTATAGACTGTCCGCCATCTTTGGCCACTAATTTGAGCGGAAGTCGAACTGAGGAGAAAAGGCACTGGCGTGTAGAAATAGGACAGTGTAGTTTCCTGCCATTTTCGCTTCTGCAACGCGGCACTACAGCCGTGCACGTGCCGAATTAGGGTGCGAGAGTGTTCGCCATCTTCGGCCACGGATTAGAGCGGGAACCCAACTGAGGAATAAAGGCACTTTTGTGTCGTAGAAGGGCAGTGAAGTTTCCTGCCATTTTGGCCCCCGCAACGCGGCGCTACAGCCGTGGCCATGGAGTGTCCGCCATCTTTTTCCACTATTTAGAGCGGAAGCCGAACAGAGGAGTAAAGGCACTGGTGTGTCGTAGTAGAGCAGAGCAGAGTCCGACATTTTGGGCCCCCGCAACGCGGCACTACAACCGCGAACGTGCCGCAGTAGAGCTATGGAGTGTCCGCCATCTTTGGCCACTGATTAGAGCGGAAGCCGAACTGTGGAGTAAAGGCACTGGCGTGTTGTAGTCGGGCAGTGTAGAGTCCACCATTTTGGTTCACCGCAACCCGGCACTACAGCCGCGCATGTGCCGCGGAAAGTCCATAGAGAGTCCGCCATCTTTGGTCACTGATTAGGGCGGAAGCCGACCTGAGGAGTAAAGGCACTCGCGTGTCGTAGTAGGGCAGTGTAGTTTCCACCATTTTGGCCACTGCAACGCGGCACTTCAGCTACGCACAAACCGCAATAGGACCGTGGAGTGTCCGCAATCTTTGGCTACGGATTAGAGCGAAAGCCCAACTGAGGGGTTAAGGGACTGGCGTGTCGTAGTAGGACAGCGAAGAGTCCGACAATTTGGCGGACGCAACGTGGCTGTAAAGCCGCAGACGTGGCGCAGTAGGGCCATGGAGGCTCCGCCAACTTTGGCCACGGATTAGAGCGGAAGCGCAACTGAGGAGTGAAGGCATAGGCGTGTCGTAGTAGGGCTGTTAAGAGTCCGCCATTTTGGGGCTCCGAATCGCGGAACTACAACCGCAGACGTGCCGCAGAACGGCTATAGACTGTCCGCCATCTTTGGCCACTAATTTGAGCGGAAGTCGAACTGAGGAGAAAAGGCACTGGCGTGTAGAAATAGGGCAGTGTAGTTTCCTGCCATTTTGGCCAACGCAGCGCGGCGCTACTGCCGTGGCCATGGAGTGTCCGCCATCTTTTTCCACTATTTAGAGCGGAAGCCGAACAGAGGAGTAATGGCACTGGTGTGTCGTAGTAGAGCAGAGTAGAGTCCGACATTTTGGGCCCCCGCAACGCGGCACTACAGCTGCGCAAGTGCCGCAGAAATGCCATAGAGTGTCCGCCATATTTTTCCACTATTTAGAGAGGAAGCCGAACTGAGGAGTAATGGCACTGTCCTGTAGTAGTTGGGCAGTGTAGTTTCCTGCCATTTCCGCCACTGCAACGCGTCACTACAGCCGCGCACGTGCAGCATTAGGGCCTTGGAATGTTCGCCATCTTTGGCCACGGAGTGGAGCGAAAGCCGAACTGAGGAGTAAAGGCACTGTCGTGTCGCAGTTGGTCTGTGCTGAATCCGACAATTTGGGCTACCGCTACGCGGCACTACAGCCGCGCACGTGCCGCAGAAATGTCATAGAGTGTCCGCCTTCTTTGGTCACAGATTAGAGCGGAAACCGAACTGAGGAGTAAAGGCACAGGCGTGTGGTCGTAGGGCTGGGAAGAGTCCGACATGTTGGGCCACCGAATCGCGGCACTTCAGCAGCGCGAGTGCCGCTGAAGGGCCATGGATTGTCCGCCATATTTTTCCACTATTTACAGCGGACGCCGAACTGAGGAGTAAAGGCACTGGCGTGTAGTAGTTGGGCAGTGTAGTTTCCTGCCATTTTCGCCACTGCAACGCGGCACTACATCAGTGCACGTGCGGCATTAGGGGGCGGTAGTGTTCGCCATCTTTGGCCACGGATTAGAGCGGAAGCCCTACTGAGGAGTAAAGGCACTGGCGTGTCGTAGTAGGGCAGTGTAATTTCCTGCCATTTTGGCCCTCGCTACGCGGCTATAACGCCGCACACGTGCCGAAGTAGGGCCATGGAGGGTCTGCCATATTTGGCCACTGATTAGAGCAGAAGCGCTACTGAGAACTTAAGTCTTTGGTAGGGTCTCGAAGGGCAGTGTAGTGTCCACCATTTTGGGCAATCGCAACTTGGCACATTCAGCCGTGGACATGCCGCAAAAGGGCTATAGACTGTCCGCCATCTTTGGCTCCTGATTAGAGCGGAAGCAGAACTGTGGAGTAAAAGCACTGGCGTGTTGTAGTCAGGGAGTGTAGCGACCGACAAGTTGGACAACCGCAACGCGGCACTACAGTCGTGCACGTGCCGCAGAAGGGCCAAGGAGGGTCCGCCATCTTTGGTCACAGATTAGGGCGGAAGCCGACCTGAGGAGTAATGGAACTGGCGTGTAGAAAAAGGGATGGGTAGTTTCCTGCCATTTTGGCAACCACAACGCGGCACTACAGCCGCGAACGTGCCGCAGTAGAGCTATGGAGTGTCCGCCATCTTTGACCACTGATTAGAGCGGAAGCGCAACTGTGGAGTAAAGGCACTGGCGTTTTGTATTCGGACTGTGTAGCGTCCAACAAGTTGGGAGACCTCAATGCGGCACTACAGCCGTGCACGTGCCGCTGAAGGGCAATATAGTGTCCGCCTTCTTTGGTCACTAAAGAGAGCGGAGGCAGAACTGAGGAGTAAATGCACTGGTGTGTAGAAATAGGGCAGAGTAGTTTCCTGCCATTTTCGCCACTGCAACGCGGCACTACAGCCGTGCACGTGCAGCATTAAGGCCTTGGAGTGTTCGCCATTTTTTAGCCTGGGATTAGAGCTGAAGACCAACTGAGGAGTAAAGGCACTGGCGTGTCGTAGTAGGGCAGTGTAGAGTCCGACATTTTGGGCAACCGCAACGCGGCACTACTGCCGCGGACGTGCCACACTAGGGCTATAGACTGTTCGCCATCTTTCGCCAATGCTTAGTGTGGAAGCGCAATTGAGAAATTATGTCTTTGGTAGGGTCATGTAGGACGGTGTAGTGTCCGCTATTTTGGGCCACCACAACGCGGCACTACAGTTGCCCATGCGCCGCAGTAGGGCCATGGAGGGTCCGCCATATTTGGCCACTGATTAGAGCGGAAGCGCTACTGAGAACCTAAGTCTTTGGTAGGGTCTAGAAGGGCAGTGTAGTGTCCACCATTTTGGGCAATCGCAACTTGGAACATTCAGCCGTGGACGTGCCGCTCACTGATTAGGGCGGAAGCCGACTTGAGGAGTAAAGGCACTCGCGTGTCGTAGTAGGGCAGTGTAATATTCTGCCATTTTGGCCCCCGCAGCGCGGCTATAAAGCCGCACACGTGCCGCAATAGGGCCATGGTGGGTCCGCAATCTTTGGCAACGGATAAGAGCGGAAGCCCAACTGAGGGGTTATGGGACTGGCGTTTAGTAGTAGGACAGCGTAGAGTTCGACAATTTGGGCAACCGAAGCGCGGCACTACAGCCGTGGACATGCCGCATTAGAGCTATGGAGTGTCCGCCATCTTTGGAAAATGCTTAGTGTGGAAGCGCAATTGAGAACTTATGTCTTTGGTAGGGTCATGTAGGGCGGTGTAGTGTCCGCTATTTTGGGCCACCACCACGCGGCACTACAGTTGCGCATGTGCCGCAGTTGGACCATGGAGTGTCCGATATCTTTGGCCAGTGATTAGAGTGGAAGCGAAACTGAGGTGTAAAGGCACTTTCGTGTCGTAGTAGGGCAGTGTATTTTCCTGCATTTTTGGCACCCGCAACGTGGCGCTACAGTCGTGCACGTGCCGCTGAAGGGCCATGGAGTGTCCGCCATCTTTTTCCACTATTTAGAGCGGAAGCCGAACAGAGGAGTAATGGAACTGGCGTGTAGAAAAAGGGCAGGGTAGTTTCCCGCCATTTTGGCCACCACAACGCGGCACTACAGCCGTGCACGTGCCGCATTAGAGCCTTGGAGTGTTCGCCATTTTTTGGCCACGGATTAGAGCGGAAGACCAACTGAGGAATAAAGGCACTTTCGTGTCGTAGTAGGACAGTGTATTTTCCTTCATTTTTGGCCCCCGCAACGCGGCGCTACAGCCGTGCACGTGCCGCTGAAGGGCCATGGAGTGTCCGCCATCTTTTTCCACTATTTAGAGCGGAAGCTGAACAGAGGAGTAAAGGCACTGGTGTGTCGTAGTAGGGCAGTGTAGAGTCCGACAATTTGGGCCACCGTAACACGGCACTACAGCCGCGCATGTGCCGCAATAGGGCCATAGAGTGTCCGCCATCTTTGTTCACTAATTTGAGCGGAAGTCGAACTGAAGAGTAAAGGCACTGGCGAGTAGAAATAGGACAGTGTAGTTTCCTGCCATTTTGGCCACCGCAACGCGGTAATACAGCCGTGCACGTGCAGCATTAGGACCGTGGAGTGTCCGCAATCTTTGGCTACGGATTAGAGCGGAAACCCATCAGAGGGGTAAAGGGACTGGCGTGTCGTAGTAGGGCAGCGTAGAGTCCGACAATTTGGACACCGCAACGCGGCACTACAGCCGCGGACGTGCCGCACTAGGGCTATAAACTGTTCGCCATCTTTGGCCACTGATTAGAGCTGAAGCCCAACTGTGGAGTAAAGGCACTGGCGTTTTGTAGTCGGACTGTGTAGCGTCCAAAAAGTTGGGCCACCTCAACGCGGCACTACAGCCATGCACGTGCCGCTGAAGGGCCATAGAGTGTCCGCCTTCTTTGGTCACTAAAGAGAGCGGAGGCAGAACTGAGGAGTAAATGCACTGGTGTGTAGAAATAGGGCAAAGTAGTTTCCTGCCAATTTGGCCACCGCAACGCGGCACTACAGCCGTGCACGTGCAGCATTAGGGCCTTGGAGAGTTCGCCATTTTTTAGCCTGGGATTAGAGCGGAAGCCCAACTGAGGAGTAAAGGCACTGGCGTGTCGTAGTAGGGCAGTGTAGAGTCTGACATTTTGGGCCACCGCAACGCGGCACTACAGCCGCGGGCGTGCCGCTCTAGGTCTATAGACTTTTCGCCATCTTTGGTAACGGAGTGGAGCGGAAGCCCAACTGAGGAGTAAAGGCACTGGCGTGTCGTAGTTTGGCAGTGCAGAATCCAACATTTTGGGCTACCGCAACGTTGCACTACAGCCGCGCACGTGCCGCAGTATTGCCATAGAGTGTCCGCCTTCTTTGGTCACAGATTAGAGCGGAAGCCGAACTGAGGAGTAAAGGCACTGGTGTGTAGAAATAGGGCAGTGTAGTTTCCTGCCATTTCGGCCACCGCAACGCGGCACTAAAGCCGTGCACGTGCCGCAGAAATGCCATAGAGTGTCCGCCATATTTTTCCACTATTTAGAGCGGAAGCCGAACTGAGGAGTAAAGGCACTGGTGTGTAGAAATAGGGCAGTGTAGTTTCCTGCCATTTTCGCCACTGCAACGCGGCACTACAGCCGTGCACGTGCAGCATTATGGCCTTGGAGTGTTCGCCATTTTTTAGTCTGGGATTAGAGCGGAAGACCAACTGAGGAGTAAAGGCACTGGCTGTAGTAGTTGGGCAGTGTAGTTTCCTGCCATTTTCGCCTCTGCAACGCAGCACTACAGCCGCGGACGTGCCACACTAGGGGTATAGACTGTTCGCCATCTTTGGCCACGGAGTGGAGCGGAAGCCCAACTGAGGAGTAAAGGCACAGTCGTGTCGTAGTTGGGCAGTGCAGAATCCGTCAATTTGAGCTACAGCAACGCGGCACTACAGCCGCGCACGTGCCGCAGAAATGCCATAGAGTGTCCGCCATATTTTTCCACTATATAGAGCGGAGGCCGAACTGAGGAGTAAAGGCACTGGCGTGTAGTAGTTGGGCAGTGTAATTTCCCGCCATTTTGGCCCCCGCAACGCTGATATAAAGCCGCTCACGTGCCGCAGTAGGGCCATGGAGGGTCCGCCATATTTGGCCACTGATTGAAGCGGAAGCGCTACTGAGAATTTAAGTCTTTGGTAGGGTCTAGAAGGCAGTGTAGTGTCCACCATTTTGGGCAATCGCAACTTGGCACATTCAGCCGTGGACGTGCCGCAGAAGGGCTATAGAGTGTCCGCCATCTTTGGCTCCTGATTAGAGCGGAAGCAGAACTGTGGATTAAAGGCACTCGCGTGTCGTAGTAGGGCAGCGTAATTTCCTGCCATTTTGGCCCCCGCAACGCGGCTATAAAGCCGCACACGTGCCGCAGTAGGGCCATGGAGGGTCCGCAATCTTTGGCAACGGATAAGAGCGGAAGCCCAACTGTGGGGTTATGGGACTGGCGTTTAGTAGTAGGACAGCGATGAGTTCGACAATTTGGGCAACCGCAACGCGGCACTACAGCCGCAATTGAGAACTTATGTCTTTGGTAGGGTCATGTAGGGCGGTGTAGTGTCCGCTATTTTGGGCCACCACAACGCGGCACTACAGTTGCGCATTTGCCGCAGTTGGACCATGGAGTGTCCGAAATCTTTGGCCAGTGATTAGAGTGGAAGCCCAACTAAGGTGTAAAGGCACTGACTAGTCGTTGTAGGGTAGTGTAGGGCCCGAAATTTTGGGCCACTGCAACGCGACACAATAGCCGCGCATGTGCCGCAATAGCGCCGCAGAGAGTCCGCTTTCTTTGGTCACTAATTAGATGTCTTTGAATTTTTAAAGCATTTTAGAATGCTAATTTCTTCATTTTAAGCTTCTCAGAACACTTTATTTCGCATAGGCATACATAGTAAACTTTAGGGTCACGCTGCGTACCCCCTAATTGACCTATAATTATTTTCTGTGGTAGGTTACACTATTACCCTGTAATATAATAAGTGGTCCAATTTAAAAATTATAGGTCAATATTAAGGTCCGATACCGTGCCGTTAGTTAACATAGAAAAGTGTCTTCGAATTTCCTTGTTTTAATGCACTATTTAAAATATACATAGTGTACCCCCTAATTGACCTATAATTATTTCCTGTTGTAGGGTACACTATTACCCTATAATATAATACCTGGTCCAATTTAAATATTATGGTTCCATATTAAGGTCTGATATCGCGCCTTGCGTTTGTTAACCATTGAAAGATGTCTTTGAATTTTTAAAGCATTTTAGAACGCTTATTTCTTCATTTTAAGCTTCTCAGAACACTCTATTTCGCATAGGCATACATGGTAAACTTTAGGGTCACGCTGTGTACCCCCTAATTGACCTATAATTATTTCCTGTGGTAGGGTACACTATAACCCTGTAATATAATACGTGGTCCAATTTAAAAATTATAGGTCAATATTAAGGTCCGATATCGTGCCGTTAGTTAGCATAGAAAAGTGTCTTCGTATTTCCTTGTTTTAATGCACTATTTAAAATATACATAGTGTACCCCCTAATTGACCTATAATTATTTCCTGTGGTAGGGTACACTATTACCCTGTAATATAATACCTGGTCCAATTTAAATAATATGGGTCAATATTAAGGTCTGATATTGCGCCTTGCGTTAGTTAACCATTGAAAGATGTCTTTGAATTTTTAAAGCATTTTAGAACGCTTATTTCTTACTTTTAAGCTTCTCAGAACACTCTATTTCGCATAGGCATACATAGTAAACTTTAGGGTCACGCTGTGTACCCCCTAATTGACCTATAATTATTTACTGTGGTAGGGAACACTATAACCCTGTAATATAATACGTGGTCCAATTTAAAAATTATAGGTCAATATTAAGGTCCGATACCGTGACGTCAGTTATCATTGAAAAATGTCTTCGAATTTCCTTGTTTCAATGCACTATTTAAAATATACATAGTGTACCCCCTAATTGACCTATAATTATTTCCTGTGGTAGGGTACACTATTACCTTGTAATATAATACCTGGTCCAATTTAAATATTATGGGTCAATATTAAGGTCTGATATTGCGCCTTGCGATAGTTAACCATTGAAAGATGTCTTTGAATTTGTAAAGCATTTTAGAACGTTTATTTCTTCATTTTAAGCTTCTCAGAACACTTTATTTCGCATAGGCATACATAGTAAATTTTAGGGTCACGCTGTGTACCCCCTAATTGACCTATAATTGTTTTCTGTGGTAGGGTACACTATCCCCCTGTAATATAATACGTGGTCCAATTTAAAAATTTTAGGTCAATATTAAGGTCCGATACCCTACCGTTAGTTAACATAGAAAAGAGTCTTCGAATTCCCTTGTTTTAATGCACTATTTAAAATATACATAGTGTACCCCCTAATTGACCTATAATTATTTCCTGTTGTAGGGTACACTATTACCCTGTAATAAAATACCTGGTCCAATTTAATTATTATGGTTCCATATTAAGGTCTGATATCGCGCTTTGCGTTAGTTAACCATTGAAAGATGTCTTTGAATTTTTAAAGCATTTTAGAACGATTATTTCTTCATTTTAAGCTTCTCAGATCACTCTATTTCGCATAGGCATACATAGTAAACTTTAGGGTCACGCTGTGTACCCCCTAATTGACCTATAATTATTTCCTGTGGTAGGGTACACTATTACCTTGTAATATAATACCTGGTCCAATTTAAATATTATGGGTCAATATTAAGGTCTGATATTGCGCCTTGCGATAGTTAACCATTGAAAGATGTCTTTGAATTTGTAAAGCATTTTAGAACGTTTATTTCTTCATTTTAAGCTTCTCAGAACACTTTATTTCGCATAGGCATACATAGTAAACTTTAGGGTCACGCTGTGTACCCCCTAATTGACCTATAATTGTTTTCTGTGGTAGGGTACACTATCCCCCTGTAATATAATACGTGGTCCAATTTAAAAATTTTAGGTCAATATTAAGGTCCGATACCCTACCGTTAGTTAACATAGAAAAGAGTCTTCGAATTCCCTTGTTTTAATGCACTATTTAAAATATACATGGTGTACCCCCTAATTGACCTATAATTATTTCCTGTTGTAGGGTACACTATTACCCTGTAATATAATACCTGGTCCAATTTAATTATTATGGTTCCATATTAAGGTCTGATATCGCGCCTTGCGTTAGTTAACATTGAAAAATGTCTGAATTTTTAAAGCATTTTAGAACGCTTATTTCTTCATTTTAAGCTTCTCAGAACACTTTATTTCTCATAGGCATACATAGTAAACTTTAGGGTCACGCTGTGTACCCCCTAATTGACCTATAATTATTTCCTGTGGTAGGGTACACTATTACCCTGTAATATAATACGTGGTTCAATTTAAATAATATGGGTTAATATTAAGGTCTGATATTGCGCCTTGCGTTAGTTAACCATTGAAAGATGTCTTTGAATTTTTAAAGCATTTTAGAACGCTTATTTCTTCATTTTAAGCTTCTCAGAACTCTCTATTTCGCATAGGCATACATAGTAAAATTTAGGGTCACGCTGTGTACCCCCTAAATGACCTATAATTATTTCCTGAGGAAGGGTACACTATTACCCTGTAATATAATATGTGGTCCAATTTAAAAATTATAGGTCAATATTAAGCTCCGATACCGTGCCGTTAGTTAACATAGAAAAGAGTCTTCGAATTTCCTTGTTTTAATGTACTATTTAAAATATACATAGTGTACCCCCTAATTGACCTATAATTATTTTCTGTGGTAGGGTACACTATTACCCTGTAATATAATACCTGGTCCACCTTAAATATTATGGGTCAATATTAAGGTCTGATAATGCGCCTTGCGTTAGTTAACCATTGAAAGATGTCTTTGAATTTTTAAAGCATTTTAGAACGCTTATTTCATCATTTTAAGCTTCTCAGAACACTCTATTTCGCATAGGCATGCATAGTAAAATTTAGGGTCACGCTGTGTACCCCCTAATTGACCTATAATTATTTCCTGTGGTAGGGTACACTATTACCCTGTAATATAATACCTGGTCCAATTTAAATATTATGGGTCAATATTAAGGTCTGATATTGCGCCTTGCGTTAGTTAACCATTGAAAGATGTCTTTGAATTTTTAAAGCATTTTAGAACGCTTATTTCTTCATTTTAAGCTTCTCAGAACACTCTATTTCGCAAAGGCATACATAGTAAAATTTAGGGTCACGCTGTGTACCCCCTAAATGACCTATAATTATTTCCTGAGGTTAGGTACACTATTACCCTGTAATATAATACGTGGTCCAATTTAAAAATTATAGGTCAATATTAAGCTCCGATACCGTGCCGTTAGATAACATAGAAAAGAGTCTTCGAATTTCCTTGTTTTAATGTACTATTTAAAATATACATAGTGTACCCCCTAATAGACCTATAATTATTTCCTGTGGTAGGGTACACTATTACCCTGTAATATAATACCTGGTCCAATTTAAATAATATGGGTCAATATTAAGGTCTGATATTGCGCCTTGCGTTAGTTAACCATTGAAAGATGTCTTTGAATTTTTAAAGCATTTTAAAACCCTTATTTCTTCACTTTAAGTTTCTCAGAACTCTCTATTTCGCATTGGCATACATAATAAACTTTGGGGTCACGCTGTGTACCCCCTAATTGACCTATAATTATTTCCTGTGGTAGGGTACACTATTACCCTGTTATATAATACGTGGTCCAATTTAAAAATTATTGGTCAATATTAAGGTCCGTTACCGTGCCGTTAGTTAACATTAAAAAGTGTTTTCGTATTTTCTTGTTTTAATGCACTATTTAAAATATACATAGTGTACCCCCTAATAGACCTATAATTATTTCCTGTGGTAGGGTACACTATTACCCTGAAATATAATACCTGGTCCAATTTAAATAATATGGGTCAATATTAAGGTCTGATATTGCGCCTAGCGTTAGTTAACCATTGAAAGATGTCTTTGAATTTTTAAAGCATTTTAGAACGCTTATTTCTTCATTTTAAGCTTCTCAGAACACTCTATTTCGCATAGGCATCCATAGTAAACTTTAGGGTCACGCTGTGTTCCCCCTAATTGACCTATAATTATTTCCGGTTTTAGGGTACACTATTACCCTGTAATATAATACGTGGTCCAATTTAAAAATTATTGGTCAATATTAAGGTCTGATATTGCGCCTTGCGTTAGTTAACCATTGAAAGATGTCTTTGAATTTTTAAAGCATTTTAGAACGCTTATTTCTTCATTTTAAGCTTCTCAGAACACTCTATTTCGCATAGGCATGCATAGTAAAATTTAGGGTCACGCTGTGTACCCCCTAATTGACCTATAATTATTTCCTGTGGTAGGGTACACTATTACCCTGTAATATAATACCTGGTCCAATTTAAATATTATGGGTCAATATTAAGGTCTGATATTGCGCCTTGCGTTAGTTAACCATTGAAAGATGTCTTTGAATTTTTAAAGCATTTTAGAACGCTTATTTCTTCATTTTAAGCTTCTCAGAACACTCTATTTCGCATAGGCATACATAGTAAAATTTAGGGTCACGCTGTGTACCCCCTAAATGACCTATAATTATTTCCTGAGGTAGGGTACACTATTACCCTGTAATATAATATGTGGTCCAATTTAAAAATTATAGGTCAATATTAAGCTCCGATACCGTGCCGTTAGTTAACATAGAAAAGAGTCTTCGAATTTCCTTGTTTTAATGTACTATTTAAAATATACATAGTGTACCCCCTAATTGACCTATAATTATTTCCTGTGGTAGGGTACACTATTACCCTGTAATATAATACCTGGTCCACCTTAAATATTATGGGTCAATATTAAGGTCTGATATTGCGCCTTGCGTTAGTTAACCATTGAAAGATGTCTTTGAATTTTTAAAGCATTTTAGAACGCTTATTTCATCATTTTAAGCTTCTCAGAACACTCTATTTCGCATAGGCATGCATAGTAAAATTTAGGGTCACGCTGTGTACCCCCTAATTGACCTATAATTATTTCCTGTGGTAGGGTACACTATTACCCTGTAATATAATACCTGGTCCAATTTAAATATTATGGGTCAATATTAAGGTCTGATATTGCGCCTTGCGTTAGTTAACCATTGAAAGATGTCTTTGAATTTTTAAAGCATTTTAGAACGCTTATTTCTTCATTTTAAGCTTCTCAGAACACTCTATTTCGCATAGGCATACATAGTAAAATTTAGGGTCACGCTGTGTACCCCCTAAATGACCTATAATTATTTCCTGAGGTTAGGTACACTATTACTCTGTAATATAATACGTGGTCCAATTTAAAAATTATAGGTCAATATTAAGCTCCGATACCGTGCCGTTAGATAACATAGAAAAGAGTCTTCGAATTTCCTTGTTTTAATGTACTATTTAAAATATACATAGTGTACCCCCTAATAGACCTATAATTATTTCCTGTGGTAGGGTACACTATTACCCTGTAATATAATACCTGGTCCAATTTAAATAATATGGGTCAATATTAAGGTCTGATATTGCGCCTTGCGTTAGTTAACCATTGAAAGATGTCTTTGAATTTTTAAAGCATTTTAAAACCCTTATTTCTTCACTTTAAGCTTCTCAGAACTCTCTATTTCGCATTGGCATACATAATAAACTTTGGGGTCACGCTGTGTACCCCCTAATTGACCTATAATTATTTCCTGTGGTAGGGTACACTATTACCCTGTTATATAATACGTGGTCCAATTTAAAAATTATAGGTCAATATTAAGGTCCGTTACCGTGCCGTTAGTTAACATAGAAAAGTGTTTTCGTATTTCCTTGTTTTAATGCACTATTTAAAATATACATAGTGTACCCCCTAATAGACCTATAATTATTTCCTGTGGTAGGGTACACTATTACCCTGTAATATAATACCTGGTCCAATTTAAATAATATGGGTCAATATTAAGGTCTGATATTGCGCCTAGCGTTAGTTAACCATTGAAAGATGTCTTTGAATTTTTAAAGCATTTTAGAACGCTTATTTCTTCATTTTAAGCTTCTCAGAACACTCTATTTCGCATAGGCATCCATAGTAAACTTTAGGGTCACGCTGTGTTCCCCCTAATTGACCTATAATTATTTCCGGTTTTAGGGTACACTATTACCCTGTAATATAATACGTGGTCCAAATTAAAAATTATAGGTCAATATTAAGGTCTGATACCGTGCCGTTAGTTAACATTGAAAAATGTCTGAATTTTTAAAGCATTTTAGAACGCTTATTTCTTCATTTTAAGCTTCTCAGAACACTTTATTTCTCATAGGCATACATAGTAAACTTTAGGGTCACGCTGTGTACCCCCTAATTGACCTATAATTATTTCCTGTGGTAGGGTACACTATTACCCTGTAATATAATACCTGGTCCAATTTAAATATTATGGGTCAATATTAAGGTCTGATATTGCGCCTTGCGTTAGTTAACCATTGAAAGATGTCTTTGAATTTTTAAAGCATTTTAGAACGCTTATTTCTTCATTTTAAGCTTCTCAGAACACTCTATTTCGCATAGGCATACATAGTAAAATTTAGGGTCACGCTGTGTACCCCCTAAATGACCTATAATTATTTCCTGAGGTAGGGTACACTATTACCCTGTAATATAATATGTGGTCCAATTTAAAAATTATAGGTCAATATTAAGCTCCGATACCGTGCCGTTAGTTAACATAGAAAAGAGTCTTCGAATTTCCTTGTTTTAATGTACTATTTAAAATATACATAGTGTACCCCCTAATTGACCTATAATTATTTCCTGTGGTAGGGTACACTATTACCCTGTAATATAATACCTGGTCCACCTTAAATATTATGGGTCAATATTAAGGTCTGATATTGCGCCTTGCGTTAGTTAACCATTGAAAGATGTCTTTGAATTTTTAAAGCATTTTAGAACGCTTATTTCATCATTTTAAGCTTCTCAGAACACTCTATTTCGCATAGGCATGCATAGTAAAATTTAGGGTCACGCTGTGTACCCCCTAATTGACCTATAATTATTTCCTGTGGTAGGGTACACTATTACCCTGTAATATAATACCTGGTCCAATTTAAATATTATGGGTCAATATTAAGGTCTGATATTGCGCCTTGCGTTAGTTAACCATTGAAAGATGTCTTTGAATTTTTAAAGCATTTTAGAACGCTTATTTCTTCATTTTAAGCTTCTCAGAACACTCTATTTCGCATAGGCATACATAGTAAAATTTAGGGTCACGCTGTGTACCCCCTAAATGACCTATAATTATTTCCTGAGGTTAGGTACACTATTACCCTGTAATATAATACGTGGTCCAATTTAAAAATTATAGGTCAATATTAAGCTCCGATACCGTGCCGTTAGATAACATAGAAAAGAGTCTTCGAATTTCCTTGTTTTAATGTACTATTTAAAATATACATAGTGTACCCCCTAATAGACCTATAATTATTTCCTGTGGTAGGGTACACTATTACCCTGTAATATAATACCTGGTCCAATTTAAATAATATGGGTCAATATTAAGGTCTGATATTGCGCCTTGCGTTAGTTAACCATTGAAAGATGTCTGAATTTTTAAAGCATTTTAAAACCCTTATTTCTTCACTTTAAGCTTCTCAGAACTCTCTATTTCGCATTGGCATACATAATAAACTTTGGGGTCACGCTGTGTACCCCCTAATTGACCTATAATTATTTCCTGTGGTAGGGTACACTATTACCCTGTTATATAATACGTGGTCCAATTTAAAAATTATAGGTCAATATTAAGGTCCGTTACCGTGCCGTTAGTTAACATAGAAAAGTGTTTTCGTATTTCCTTGTTTTAATGCACTATTTAAAATATACATAGTGTACCCCCTAATAGACCTATAATTATTTCCTGTGGTAGGGTACACTATTACCCTGTAATATAATACCTGGTCCAATTTAAATAATATGGGTCAATATTAAGGTCTGATATTGCGCCTAGCGTTAGTTAACCATTGAAAGATGTCTTTGAATTTTTAAAGCATTTTAGAACGCTTATTTCTTCATTTTAAGCTTCTCAGAACACTCTATTTCGCATAGCATCCATAGTAAACTTAAGGGTCACGCTGTGTTCCCCCTAATTGACCTATAATTATTTCCGGTTTTAGGGTACACTATTACCCTGTAATATAATACGTGGTCCAAATTAAAAATTATAGGTCAATATTAAGGTCCGATACTGTGCCGTTAGTTAACATTGAAAAATGTCTGAATTTTTAAAGCATTTTAGAACGCTTATTTCTTCATTTTAAGCTTCTCAGAACACTTTATTTCTCATAGGCATACATAGTAAACTTTAGGGTCACGCTGTGTACCCCCTAATTGACCTATAATTATTTCCTGTGGTAGGGTACACTATTACCCTGTAAAATAATACGTGGTCCAATTTAAAAATTATTGGTCAATATTAAGGTCTGATATTGCGCCTTGCGTTTGTTAACCATTGAAAGATGTCTTTGAATTTTTAAAGCATTTTAGAACGCTTATTTCTTCATTTTAAGCTTCTCAGAACACTCTATTTCGCATAGGCATACATAGTAAAATTTAGGGTCACGCTGTGTACCCCCTAAATGACCTATAATTATTTCCTGAGGTAGGGTACACTATTACCCTGTAATATAATATGTGGTCCAATTTAAAAATTATAGGTCAATATTAAGCTCCGATACCGTGCCGTTAGTTAACATAGAAAAGAGTCTTCGAATTTCCTTGTTTTAATGTACTATTTAAAATATACATAGTGTACCCCCTAATTGACCTATAATTATTTCCTGTGGTAGGGTGCACTATTACCCTGTAATATAATACCTCGTCCAATTTAAATATTATGGGTCAATATTAAGGTCTGATATTGCGCCTTGCGTTAGTTAACCATTGAAAGATGCCTTTGAATTTTTAAAGCATTTTAGAACGCTTATTTCTTCATTTTAAGCTTCTCAGAACACTCTATTTCGCATAGGCATCCATAGTAAAATTTAGGGTCACGCTGTGTACCCCCTTAATGACCTATAATTATTTTCTGAGGTAGGGTACACTATTACCCTGTAATATAATACGTGGTCCAATTTAAAAATTATAGGTCAATATTAAGCTCCGATACCGTGCCGTTAGTTAACATAGAAAAGAGTCTTCGAATTTCCTTGTTTTAATGCACTATTTAAAATATACATAGTGTACCCCCTAATTGACCTATAATTATTTCCTGTGGTAGGGTACACTATTACCCTGTAATATAATACCTGGTCCACCTTAAATATTATGGGTCAATATTAAGGTCTGATATTGCGCCTTGCGTTAGTTAACCATTGAAAGATGTCTTTGAATTTTTAAAGCATTTTAGAACGCTTATTTCATCATTTTAAGCTTCTCAGAACACTCTATTTCGCATAGGCATGCATAGTAAAATTTAGGGTCACGCTGTGTACCCCCTAATTGACCTATAATTATTTCCTGTGGTAGGGTACACTATTACCCTGTAATATAATACCTGGTCCAATTTAAATATTATGGGTCAATATTAAGGTCTGATATTGCGCCTTGCGTTAGTTAACCATTGAAAGATGTCTTTGAATTTTTAAAGCATTTTAGAACGCTTATTTCTTCATTTTAAGCTTCTCAGAACACTCTATTTCGCATAGGCATACATAATAAAATTTAGGGTCACGCTGTGTACCCCCTAAATGACCTATAATTATTTCCTGAGGTTAGGTACACTATTACCCTGTAATATAATACGTGGTCCAATTTAAAAATTATAGGTCAATATTAAGCTCCGATACCGTGCCGTTAGATAACATAGAAAAGAGTCTTCGAATTTCCTTGTTTTAATGTACTATTTAAAATATACATAGTGTACCCCCTAATAGACCTATAATTATTTCCTGTGGTAGGGTACACTATTACCCTGTAATATAATACCTGGTCCAATTTAAATAATATGGGTCAATATTAAGGTCTGATATTGCGCCTTGCGTTAGTTAACCATTGAAAGATGTCTTTGAATTTTTAAAGCATTTTAAAACCCTTATTTCTTCACTTTAAGCTTCTCAGAACTCTCTATTTCGCATTGGCATACATAATAAACTTTGGGGTCACGCTGTGTACCCCCTAATTGACCTATAATTATTTCCTGTGGTAGGGTACACTATTACCCTGTTATATAATACGTGGTCCAATTTAAAAATTATAGGTCAATATTAAGGTCCGTTACCGTGCCGTTAGTTAACATAGAAAAGTGTTTTCGTATTTCCTTGTTTTAATGCACTATTTAAAATATACATAGTGTACCCCCTAATAGACCTATAATTATTTCCTGTGGTAGGGTACACTATTACCCTGTAATATAATACCTGGTCCAATTTAAATAATATGGGTCAATATTAAGGTCTGATATTGCGCCTAGCGTTAGTTAACCATTGAAAGATGTCTTTGAATTTTTAAAGCATTTTAGAACGCTTATTTCTTCATTTTAAGCTTCTCAGAACACTCTATTTCGCATAGGCATCCATAGTAAACTTTAGGGTCACGCTGTGTTCCCCCTAATTGACCTATAATTATTTCCGGTTTTAGGGTACACTATTACCCTGTAATATAATACGTGGTCCAAATTAAAAATTATAGGTCAATATTAAGGTCCGATACCGTGCCGTTAGTTAACATTGAAAAATGTCTGAATTTTTAAAGCATTTTAGAACGCTTATTTCTTCATTTTAAGCATCTCAGAACACTCTATTTCGCATAGGCATATATAGTAAACTTTAGGGTCACTCTGTGTACCCCCTAATTGACCTATAATTATTTCCTGTGGTAGGGTACACTATAACCCTGTAATATAATACGTGGTCAAATTTAAAAATTATAGGTAAATATTAAGGTCCGATACCGTGCCGTTAGTTAACATAGAAAAGTGTCTTCGTATTTCCTTGTTTTAATGCACTATTTAAAATATACATAGTGTACCCCCTAATTGACCTATAATTATTTCCTGTGGTAGGGTACACTATTACCCTGTAATACAATACCTGGTCCAATTTAAATATTATGGGTCAATATTAAGGTTTGATATTGCGCCTTGCGTTAGTTAACCATTGAAAGATGTCTTTGAATTTTTAAAGCATTTTAGAACGCTTATTTCTTCATTTTAAGCTTCTCAGAACACTTTATTTCGCATAGGCATACATAGTAAACTTTAGGGTCACGCTGTGTACCCCCTAATTGACCTATAATTATTTCCTGTGGTAGGGTACACTATTACCCTGTAATATAATAGGTGGTCCAATTTAAAAATTATAGGTCAATATTAAGGTCCGATACCGTGCCGTTAGTTAGCATAGAAAAATGTCTTTGAATTTTTAAAGCATTTTAGAACGCTTATTTCCTCATTTTAAGCTTCTCAGAACACTTTAGTTCGCATAGGCATACATAGTAAACTTTAGGGTCACGCTGTGTACCCCCTAAATGACCTATAATTATTTCCTGTGGTAAGGTACACTATTACCCTGTAATATAATACGTGGTACAATTTAAAAATTATAGGTCAATATTAAGGTCCGATACCGTGCCGTTAGTTAACATAGAAAAGTGTCTTCGTATTTCCTTGTTTTAATGCACTATTTAAAATATACATAGTGTACCCCCTAATTGACCTATAATTATTTCCTGTGGTAGGGTGCACTATTACCCTGTAATATAATACCTGGTCCAATTTAAATGTTATGGGTCAATATTAAGGTCTGATATTGCGCCTTGCGCTAGTTAACCATTGAAAGATGTCTTTGAATTTTTAAAGCATTTTAGAACGCTTATTTCTTCATTTTAAGCTTCTCAGAACACTTTATTTCGCATAGGCATACATAGTAAAATTTAGGGTCACGCTGTGTACCCCCTAATTGACCTATAATTATTTCCTGTGATAGGGTACACTATAACCCTGTAATATAATACGTGGTCCAATTTACAAATTATAGGTCAATATTAAGGTCCGATACCGTGCCGTTAGTTAACATAGAAAAATGTCTTTGAATTTTTAAAGCATTTTAGAACGCTTATTCCCTCATTTTAAGCTTCTCAGAACACTTTATTTCGCATAGGCATACATAGTAAACTTTAGGGTCACTCTGTGTACCCCCTAATTGACCTATAATTATTTCCTGTGGTAGGGTACACTATAACCCTGTAATATAATACGTGGTCCAGTTTAAAAATTATAGGTCAATATTAAGGTCCGATACCGTGCCGTTAGTTAACATAGAAAAGTGTCTTCGTATTTCCTTGTTTTAATGCACTATTTAAAATATACATAGTGTACCCCCTAATTGACCTATAATTATTTCCTGTGGTAGGGTACACTATTACCCTGTAATATAATACCTGGTCCAATTTAAATATTATGGGTCAATATTAAGGTCTGATATTGCGCCTTGCGTTAGTTAACCATTGAAAGATGTCTTTGAATTTTTAAAGCATTTTAGAACGCTTATTTCTTCATTTTAAGCTTCTCAGAACACTCTATTTCGCATAGGCATACATAGTAAATTTTAGGGTCATGCTGTGTACCACCTAATTGACCTATAATTATTTCCTGTGGTAAGGTACACTATTACCCTGTAATATAATACGTGGTACAATTTAAAAATTATAGGTCAATATTAAGGTCCGATACCGTGGCGTTAGTTAACATAGAAAAGTGTCTTCGTATTTCCTTGTTTTAATGCACTATTTAAAATATACATAGTGTACCCCCTAATTGACCTATAATTATTTCCTGTGGTAGGGTGCACTATTACCCTGTAATATAATACCTGGTCCAATTTAAATATTATGGGTCAATATTAAGGTCTGATATTGCGCCTTGCGCTAGTTAACCATTGAAAGATGTCTTTGAATTTTTAAAGCATTTTAGAACGCTTATTTCGTCATTTTAAGCTTCTCAGAACACTTTATTTCGCATAGGCATACATAGTAAAATTTAGGGTCACGCTGTGTACCCCCTAAATGACCTATAATTATTTCCTGTGGTAGGGCACACTATTACCATGTAATATAATACGTGGTCCAATTTAAAAATTATAGGTCAATATTAAGGTCCGATACCGTGCCGTTAGTTAACATAGAAAAATGTCTTTGAATTTTTAAAGCATTTTAGAACGCTTATTTCCTCATTTTAAGCTTCTCAGAACACTTTATTTCGCATAGGCATACATAGTAAACTTTAGGGTCACTCTGTGTACCCCCTAATTGACCTATAATTATTTCCTGTGGTAGGGTACACTATAACCCTGTAATATAATACGTGGTCCAGTTTAAAAATTATAGGTCAATATTAAGGTCCGATACCGTGCCGTTAGTTAACATAGAAAAGTGCCTTCGTATTTCCTTGTTTTAATGCACTATTTAAAATATACATAGTGTACCCCCTAATTGACCTATAATTATTTCCTGTGGTAGGGTACACTATTACCCTGTAATATAATACCTGGTCCAATTTAAATATTATGGGTCAATATTAAAGTCTGATATTGCGCCTTGCGTTAGTTAACCATTGAAAGATGTCTTTGAATTTTTAAAGCATTTTAGAACGCTTATTTCTTCATTTTAAGCATCTCAGAACACTCTATTTCGCATAGGCATATATAGTAAACTTTAGGGTCACTCTGTGTACCCCCTAATTGACCTATAATTATTTCCTGTGGTAGGGTACACTATAACCCTGTAATATAATACGTGGTCAAATTTAAAAATTATAGGTAAATATTAAGGTCCGATACCGTGCCGTTAGTTAACATAGAAAAGTGTCTTCGTATTTCCTTGTTTTAATGCACTATTTAAAATATACATAGTGTACCCCCTAATTGACCTATAATTATTTCCTGTGGTAGGGTACACTATTACCCTGTAATATAATACCTGGTCCAATTTAAATATTATGGGTCAATATTAAGGTCTGATATTGCGCCTAGCGTTAGTTAACCATTGAAAGATGTCTTTGAATTTTTAAAGCATTTTAGAACGCTTATTTCTTCATTTTAAGCTTCTCAGAACACTTTATTTCGCATAGGCATACATAGTAAACTTTAGGGTCACACTGTGTACCCCCTAATTGACCTAAAATTATTTCCTGTGGTAGGGTACATTATTATCATGTAATATAATACGCGGTCCAATTTAAAAATTATAGGTCAATATTAAGGTCCAATACCGGGCCGTTAGTTAACATAGAAAAGTGTCTTCGTATTTCCTTGTTTTAATGCACTATTTAAAATATACATAGTGTACCCCCTAATTGACCTATAATTATTTCCTGTGGTAGGGTACACTATTACCCTGTAATACAATACCTTGTTCAATTTAAAAATTATAGGTCAATATTAAGGTCCGATACCGTGCCGTTAGTTAGCATAGAAAAATGTCTTTGAATTTTTAAAGCATTTTAGAACGCTTATTTCCTCATTTTAAGCTTCTCAGAACACTTTATTTCGCATAGGCATACATAGTAAACTTTAGGGTCACGCTGTGTACCCCCTAAATGACCTATAATTATTTCCTGTGGTAAGGTACACTATTACCCTGTAATATAATACGTGGTACAATTTAAAAATTATAGGTCAATATTAAGATCCGATACCGTGCCGTTAGTTAACATAGAAAAGTGTCTTCGTAATTCCTTGTTTTAATGCACTATTTAAAATATACATAGTGTACCCCCTAATTGACCTATAATTATTTCCTGTGGTAGGGTGCACTATTACCCTGTAATATAATACCTGGTCCAATTTAAATGTTATGGGTCAATATTAAGGTCTGATATTGCGCCTTGCGCTAGTTAACCATTGAAAGATGTCTTTGAATTTTTAAAGCATTTTAGAACGCTTATTTCTTCATTTTAAGCTTCTCAGAACACTTTATTTCGCATAGGCATACATAGTAAAATTTAGGGTCACGCTGTGTACCCCCTAATTGACCTATAATTATTTCCTGTGATAGGGTACACTATAACCCTGTAATACAATACGTGGTCCAATTTACAAATTATAGGTCAATATTAAGGTCCGATACCGTGCCGTTAGTTAACATAGAAAAATGTCTTTGAATTTTTAAAGCATTTTAGAACGCTTATTCCCTCATTTTAAGCTTCTCAGAACACTTTATTTCGCATAGGCATACATAGTAAACTTTAGGGTCACTCTGTGTACCCCCTAATTGACCTATAATTATTTCCTGTGGTAGGGTACACTATAACCCTGTAATATAATACGTGGTCCAGTTTAAAAATTATAGGTCAATATTAAGGTCCGATACCGTGCCGTTAGTTAACATAGAAAAGTGTCTTCGTATTTCCTTGTTTTAATGCACTATTTAAAATATACATAGTGTACCCCCTAATTGACCTATAATTATTTCCTGTGGTAGGGTACACTATTACCCTGTAATATAATACCTGGTCCAATTTAAATATTATGGGTCAATATTAAGGTCTGATATTGCGCCTTGCGTTAGTTAACCATTGAAAGATGTCTTTGAATTTTTAAAGCATTTTAGAACGCTTATTTCTTCATTTTAAGCATCTCAGATTACTCTATTTCGCATAGGCATATATAGTAAACTTTAGGGTCACTCTGTGTACCCCCTAATTGACCAATAATTATTTCCTGTGGTAGGGTACACTATAACCCTGTAATATAATACGTGGTCAAATTTAAAAATTATAGGTCAATATTAAGGTCCGATACCGTGCCGTTAGTTAACATAGAAAAGTGTCTTCGTATTTCCTTGTTTTAATGCACTATTTAAAATATACATAGTGTACCCCCTAATTGACCTATAATTATTTCCTGTGGTAGGGTACACTATTACCCTGTAATATAATACCTGGTCCAATTTAAATATTATGGATCAATATTAAGGTCTGATATTGCGCCTAGCGTTAGTTAACCATTGAAAGATGTCTTTGAATTTTTAAAGCATTTTAGAACGCTTATTTCTTCATTTTAAGCTTCTCAGAACACTTTATTTCGCATAGGCATACATAGTAAACTTTAGGGTCACACTGTGTACCCCCTAATTGACCTAAAATTATTTCCTGTGGTATGGTACATTATTATCATGTAATATAATACGTGGTCCAATTTAAAAATTATAGGTCAATATTAAGGTCCGATACCGGGCCGTTAGTTAACATAGAAAAGTGTCTTCGTATTTCCTTGTTTTAATGCACTATTTAAAATATACATAGTGTACCCCCTAATTGACCTATAATTATTTCCTGTGGTAGGGTACACTATTACCCTGTAATACAATACCTTGTTCAATTTAAATATTATGGGTCAATATTAAGGTTTGATATTGCGCCTTGCGTTAGTTAACCATTGAAAGATGTCTTTGAATTTTTAAAGCATTTTAGAACGCTTATTTCTTCATTTTAAGCTTCTCAGAACACTTTATTTCGAATAGGCATACATAGTAAACTTTAGGGTCACGCTGTGTACTCCCTAATTGACCTATAATTATTTCCTGTGGTAGGGTACACTATTACCCTGTAATATAATAGGTGGTCCAATTTAAAAATTATAGGTCAATATTAAGGTCCGATACCGTGCCGTTAGTTAGCATAGAAAAATGTCTTTGAATTTTTAAATCATTTTAGAACGCTTATTTCCTCATTTTAAGCTTCTCAGAACACTTTATTTCGCATACGCATACATAGTAAACTTTAGGGTCACTCTGCGTACCCCCTAATTGACCTATAATTATTTCCTGTGATAGGGTACACTATAACCCTGTAATATAATACGTGGTCCAATTTACAAATTATAGGTCAATATTAAGGTCCGATACCGTGCCGTTAGTTAACATAGAAAAGTGTCTTCGTATTTCCTTGTTTTAATGCACTATTTAAAATATACATAGTGTACCCCCTAATTGACCTATAATTATTTCCTGTGGTAGGGTACACTATTACCCTGTAATACAATACCTTGTTCAATTTAAATATTATGGGTCAATATTAAGGTTTGATATTGAGGCCTTGCGTTAGTTAACCATTGAAAGATGTCTTTGAATTTTTAAAGCATTTTAGAACGCTTATTTCTTCATTTTAAGCTTCTCAGAACACTTTATTTCGCATAGGCATACATAGTAAACTTTAGGGTCACGCTGTGTACCCCCTAATTGACCTATAATTTTTTCCTGTGGTAGGGTACACTATTACCCTGTAATATAATAGGTGGTCCAATTTAAAAATTATAGGTCAATATTAAGGTCCGATACCGTGCCGTTAGTTAGCATAGAAAAATGTCTTTGAATTTTTAAAGCATTTTAGAACGCTTATTTCCTCATTTTAAGCTTCTCAGAACACTTTATTTCGCATAGGCATACATAGTAAACTTTAGGGTCACTCTGTGTACCCCCTAATTGACCTATAATTATTTCCTGTGGTAGGGTACACTATAACCCTGTAATATAATACGTGGTCCAATTTAAAAATTATAGGTCAATATTAAGGTCCGATACCGTGCCGTTAGTTAACATAGAAAAGTGTCTTCGTATTTCCTTGTTTTAATGCACTATTTAAAATATACATAGTGTACCCCCTAATTGACCTATAATTATTTCCTGTGGTAGGGTGCACTATTACCCTGTAATATAATACCTGGTCCAATTTAAATATTATGGGTCAATATTAAGGTCTGATATTGCGCCTTGCGTTAGTTAACCATTGAAAGATGTCTTTGAATTTTTAAAGCATTTTTGAACGCTTATTTCTTCATTTTAAGCATCTCAGAACACTCTATTTCGCATAGGTATACATAGTAAAATTTAGGGTCATGCTGTGTACCACCTAAATGACCTATAATTATTTCCTGTGGTAAGGTACACTATTACCCTGTAATATAATACGTGGTACAATTTAAAAATTATAGGTCAATATTAAGGTCCGATACCGTGCCGTTAGTTAACATAGAAAAGTGTCTTCGTATTTCCTTGTTTTAATGCACTATTTAAAATATACATAGTGTACCCCCTAATTGACCTATAATTATTTCCTGTGGTAAGGTGCACTATTACCCTGTAATATAATACCTGGTCCAATTTAAATATTATGGTTCCATATTAAGGTCTGATATCGCGCCTTGCGTTAGTTAACCATTGAAAGATGTCTTTGAATTTTTAAAGCATTTTAGAACGCTTATTTCTTCATTTTAAGCTTCTCAGAACACTCTATTTCGCATAGGCATACATAGTAAACTTTAGGGTCACTCTGTGTACCCCCTAATTGACCTATAATTATTTCCTGTGGTAGGGTACACTATAACCCTGTAATATAATACGTGGTCAAATTTAAAAATTATAGGTCAATATTAAGGTCCGATACCGGGCCGTTAGTTAACATAGAAAAGTGTCTTCGTATTTCCTTGTTTTAATGCACTATTTAAAATATACATAGTGTATCCCCTAATTGACCAATAATTATTTCCTGTGGTAGGGTACACTATTACCCCGTAATATAATACCTGGTCCAATTCAAATATTATGGGTCAATATTAAGGTCTGATATTGCGCCTTGCGTTAGTTAACCATTGAAAGATGTCTTTGAATTTTTAAAGCATTTTAGAACGCTAATTTCTTCATTTTAAGCTTCTCAGAACACTCTATTTCGCATAGGCATACATAGTAAACTTTAGGGTCACGCTGTGTACCCTCTAATTGACCTATAATTATTTCCTGTGGTAGGGTACACTATTACCCTATAATATAATACGTGGTCCAATTTAAAAATTATAGGTCAATATTAAGGTCCGATACCGTGCCGTTAGTTAACATAGAAAAGTGTCTTCGTATTTCCTTGTTTTAATGCACTATTTAAAATATACATAGTGTACCCCCTAATTGACCTATAATTATTTCCTGTGGTAGGGTACACTATTACCCTGTAATATAATACCTGGTCCAATTTAAATATTATGGGTCAATATTAAGGTCTGATATTGCGCCTTGCGCTAGTTAACCATTGAAAGATGTCTTTGAATTTTTAAAGCATTTTAGAACGCTTATTTCTTCATTTTAAGCTTCTCAGAACACTCTATTTCGCATAAGCATACATAGTAAACTTTAGGGTCACGCTGTGTACCCCCTAATTGACCTATAATTATTTCCTGTGGTAGGGTACACTATAACCCTGTAATATAATACGTGGTCCAATTTAAAAATTATAGGTCAATATTAAGGTCCGATACCGTGCCGTTAGTTAACATAGAAAAGTGTCTTCGTATTTCCTTGTTTTAATGCACTATTTAAAATATACATAGTGTACCCCCTAATTGACCTATAATTATTTCCTGTGGTAGGGTACACTATTACCCTGTAATATAATACCTTGTCCAATTTAAATATTATGGGTCAATATTAAGGTCTGATATTGCGCCTTGCGTTAGTTAACCATTGAAAAATGTCTTTGAATTTTTAAAGCATTTTAGAACGCTTATTTCCTCATTTTAAGCTTCTCAGAACACTTTATTTCGCATAGGCATACATAGTAAACTTTAGGGTCACGCTGTGTACCCCCTAATTGACCTATAATTATTTCCTTTGGAAGGGTACACTATTACCCTGTAATATAATACCTGGTCCAATTTAAATATTATGGGTCAATATTAAGGTCTGATATTGCGCCTTGCGTTAGTTAACCATTGAAAGATGTCTTTGAATTTTTAAAGCATTTTAGAACGCTTATTTCTTCATTTTAAGCTTCTCAGAACACTCTATTTCGCATAGGCATACATAGTAAAATTTAGAGTCACGCTGTGTACCCCCTAAATGACCTATAATTATTTCCTGTGGTAGGGTACACTATTACCCTGTAATATAATACGTGTTCCAATTTAAAAATTATAGGTCAATATTAAGGTTTGATATTGCGCCTTGCGTTAGTTAACCATTGAAAGATGTCTTTGAATTTTTAAAGCATTTTAGAACGCTTATTTCTTCATTTTAAGCTTCTCAGAACACTTTATTTCGCATAGCAATACATAGTAAACTTTAGGGTCACGCTGTGTACCCCCTAATTGACCTATAATTATTTCCTGTGGTAGGGTACACTATTACCCTGTAATATAAAAGGTGGTCCAATTTAAAAATTATAGGTCAATATTAAGGTCCGATACCGTGCCGTTAGTTAGCATAGAAAAATGTCTTTGAATTTTTAAAGCATTTTAGAACGCTTATTTCCTCTTTTAAGCTTCTCAGAACACTTCATTTCACATAGGCATACATAGAGAACTTTAGGGTCACTCTGCGTACCCCCTAATTGACCTATAATTATTTCCTGTGGTAGGGTACACTATAACCCTGTAATATAATACGTGGTCCAATTTAAAAATTATAGGTCAATATTAAGGTCCGATACCGTGCCGTTAGTTAACATAGAAAAGTGTCTTCGTATTTCCTTGTTTTAATGCACTATTTAAAATATACATAGTGTACCCCCTAATTGACCTATAATTATTTCCTGTGGTAGGGTACACTATTACCCTGTAATATAATACCTGGTCCAATTTAAATATTATGGGTCAATATTAAGGTCTGATATTGCGCCTTGCGTTAGTTAACCATTGAAAGATGTCTTTGAATTTTTAAAGCATTTTAGAACGCTTATTTCTTCATTTTAAGCTTCTCAGAACACTCTATTTCGCATAGGCATACATAGTAAATTTTAGGGTCACGCTGTGTACCACCTAATTGACCTATAATTATTTCCTGTGGTAAGGTACACTATAACCCTGTAATATAATACGTGGTCCAATTTAAAAATTATAGGTCAATATTAAGGTCCGATACCGTGCCGTTAGTTAACATAGAAAAGTGTCTTCGTATTTCCTTGTTTTAATGCACTATTTAAAATATACATGGTGTACCCCCTAATTGACCTATAATTATTTCCTGTGGTAGGGTACACTATTACCCTGTAATATAATACCTATTCCAATTTAAATATTATGGGTCAATATTTAGGTCTGATATTGCGCCTTGCGTTAGTTAACCATTGAAAGATGTCTTTGAATTTTTAAAGCATTTTAGAACGCTTATTTCTTCATTTTAAGCATCTCAGAACACTCTATTTCGCATAGGCATACATAGTAAAATTTAGGGTCACGCTGTGTACCCCCTAAATGACCTATAATTATATCCTGTGGTAGGGTACACTATTACCCTGTAATATAATACGTGGTCCAATTTAAAAATTATAGGTCAATATTAAGGTCCGATACCGTGCCGTTAGTTAACATAGAAAAATGTCTTTGAATTTTTAAAGCATTTTAGAACGCTTATTTCCTCATTTTAAGCTTCTCAGAACACTTTATTTCGCATAGGCATACATAGTAAACTTTAGGGTCACGCTGTGTACCCCCTAATTGACCTATATATATTTCCTTTGGTGGGGTACACTATTACCCTGTAATATAATACCTGGTCCAATTTAAATATTATGGGTCAATATTAAGGTCTGATATTGCGCCTTGCGTTAGTTAACCATTGAAAGATGTCTTTGAATTTTTAAAGCATTTTAGAACGCTTATTTCTTCATTTTAAGCATCTCAGATTACTCTATTTCGCATAGGCATATATAGTAAACTTTAGGGTCACTCTGTGTACCCCCTAATTGACCTATAATTATTTCCTGTGGTAGGGTACACTATAACCCTGTAATATAATACGTGGTCAAATTTAAAAATTATAGGTCAATATTAAGGTCCGATACCGTGCCGTTAGTTAACATAGAAAAGTGTCTTCGTATTTCCTTGTTTTAATGCACTATTTAAAATATACATAGTGTACCCCCTAATTGACCTATAATTATTTCCTGTGGTAGGGTACACTATTACCCTGTAATATAATACCTGGTCCAATTTAAATATTATGGATCAATATTAAGGTCTGATATTGCGCCTAGCGTTAGTTAACCATTGAAAGATGTCTTTGAATTTTTAAAGCATTTTAGAACGCTTATTTCTTCATTTTAAGCTTCTCAGAACACTTTATTTCGCATAGGCATACATAGTAAACTTTAGGGTCACACTGTGTACCCCCTAATTGACCTAAAATTATTTCCTGTGGTATGGTACATTATTATCATGTAATATAATACGTGGTCTAATTTAAAAATTATAGGTCAATATTAAGGTCCGATACCGGGCCGTTAGTTAACATAGAAAAGTGTCTTCGTATTTCCTTGTTTTAATGCACTATTTAAAATATACATAGTGTACCCCCTAATTGACCTATAATTATTTCCTGTGGTAGGGTACACTATTACCCTGTAATACAATACCTTGTTCAATTTAAATATTATGGGTCAATATTAAGGTTTGATATTGCGCCTTGCGTTAGTTAACCATTGAAAGATGTCTTTGAATTTTTAAAGCATTTTAGAACGCTTATTTCTTCATTTTAAGCTTCTCAGAACACTTTATTTCGAATAGGCATACATAGTAAACTTTAGGGTCACGCTGTGTACTCCCTAATTGACCTATAATTATTTCCTGTGGTAGGGTACACTATTACCCTGTAATATAATAGGTGGTCCAATTTAAAAATTATAGGTCAATATTAAGGTCCGATACCGTGCCGTTAGTTAGCATAGAAAAATGTCTTTGAATTTTTAAAGCATTTTAGAACGCTTATTTCCTCATTTTAAGCTTCTCAGAACACTTTATTTCGCATACGCATACATAGTAAACTTTAGGGTCACTCTGCGTACCCCCTAATTGACCTATAATTATTTCCTGTGATAGGGTACACTATAACCCTGTAATATAATACGTGGTCCAATTTACAAATTATAGGTCAATATTAAGGTCCGATACCGTGCCGTTAGTTAACATAGAAAAGTGTCTTCGTATTTCCTTGTTTTAATGCACTATTTAAAATATACATAGTGTACCCCCTAATTGACCTATAATTATTTCCTGTGGTAGGGTACACTATTACCCTGTAATACAATACCTTGTTCAATTTAAATATTATGGGTCAATATTAAGGTTTGATATTGAGGCCTTGCGTTAGTTAACCATTGAAAGATGTCTTTGAATTTTTAAAGCATTTTAGAACGCTTATTTCTTCATTTTAAGCTTCTCAGAACACTTTATTTCGCATAGGCATACATAGTAAACTTTAGGGTCACGCTGTGTACCCCCTAATTGACCTATAATTATTTCCTGTGGTAGGGTACACTATTACCCTGTAATATAATAGGTGGTCCAATTTAAAAATTATAGGTCAATATTAAGGTCCGATACCGTGCCGTTAGTTAGCATAGAAAAATGTCTTTGAATTTTTAAAGCATTTTAGAACGCTTATTTCCTCATTTTAAGCTTCTCAGAACACTTTATTTCGCATAGACATACATAGTAAACTTTAGGGTCACTCTGTGTACCCCCTAATTGACCTATAATTATTTCCTGTGGTAGGGTACACTATAACCCTGTAATATAATACGTGGTCCAATTTAAAAATTATAGGTCAATATTAAGGTCCGATACCGTGCCGTTAGTTAACATAGAAAAGTGTCTTCGTATTTCCTTGTTTTAATGCACTATTTAAAATATACATAGTGTACCCCCTAATTGACCTATAATTATTTCCTGTGGTAGGGTGCACTATTACCCTGTAATATAATACCTGGTCCAATTTAAATATTATGGGTCAATATTAAGGTCTGATATTGCGCCTTGCGCTAGTTAACCATTGAAAGATGTCTTTGAATTTTTAAAGCATTTTAGAACGCTTATTTCTTCATTTTAGGCTTCTCAGAACACTTTATTTCGCATAGGCATACATAGTAAAATTTAGGGTCACGCTGTGTACCCCCTAATTGACCTATAATTATTTCCTGTGATAGGGTACACTATAACCCTGTAATATAATACGTGGTCCAATTTACAAATTATAGGTCAATATTAAGGTCCGATACCGTGCCGTTAGTTAACATAGAAAAGTGTCTTCGTATTTCCTTGTTTTAATGCACTATTTAAAATATACATAGTGTACCCCCTAATTGACCTATAATTATTTCCTGTGGTAGGGTACACTATTACCCTGTAATACAATACCTTGTTCAATTTAAATATTATGGGTCAATATTAAGATTTGATATTGCGCCTTGCGTTAGTTAACCATTGAAATATGTCTTTGAATTTTTAAAGCATTTTAGAACGCTTATTTCTTCATTTTAAGCTTCTCAGAACACTTTATTTCGCATAGGCATACATAGTAAACTTTAGGGTCACGCTGTGTACCCCCTAATTGACCTATAATTATTTCCTGTTTTAGGGTACACTATTACCCTGTAATATAATAGGTGGTCCAATTTAAAAATTATAGGTCAATATTATGGTCCGATACCGTGCCGTTAGTTAGCATAGAAAAATGTCTTTGAATTTTTAAAGCATTTTAGAACGCTTATTTCCTCATTTTAAGCTTCTCAGAACACTTTATTTCGCATAGGCATACATAGTAAACTTTAGGGTCACTCTGCGTACCCCCTAATTGACCTATAAATATTTCCTGTGGTAGGGTACACTATAACCCTGTAATATAATACGTGGTCCAATTTACAAATTACAGGTCAATATTAAGGTCCGATACCGTGCCGTTAGTTAACATAGAAAAGTGTCTTCGTATTTCCTTGTTTTAATGCACTATTTAAAATATACATAGTGTACCCCCTAATTGACCTATAATTATTTCCTGTGGTAGGGTACACTATTACCCTGTAATATAATACCTGGTCCAATTTAAATATTATGGGTCAATATTAAGGTCTGATATTGCGCCTTGCGTTAGTTAACCATTGAAAGATGTCTTTGAATTTTTAAAGCATTTTTGAACGCTTATTTCTTCATTTTAAGCATCTCAGAACACTCTATTTCGCATAGGCATACATAGTAAAATTTAGGGTCATGCTGTGTACCACCTAAATGACCTATAATTATTTCCTGTGGTAAGGTACACTATTACCCTGTAATATAATACGTGGTACAATTTAAAAATTATAGGTCAATATTAAGGTCCGATACCGTGCCGTTAGTTAACATAGAAAAGTGTCTTCGTATTTCCTTGTTTTAATGCACTATTTAAAATATACATAGTGTACCCCCTAATTGACCTATAATTATTTCCTGTGGTAAGGTGCACTATTACCCTGTAATATAATACCTGGTTCAATTTAAATATTATGGTTCCATATTAAGGTCTGATATCGCGCCTTGCGTTAGTTAACCATTGAAAGATGTCTTTGAATTTTTAAAGCATTTTAGAACGCTTATTTCTTCATTTTAAGCTTCTCAGAACACTCTATTTCGCATAGGCATACATAGTAAACTTTAGGGTCACTCTGTGTACCCCCTAATTGACCTATAATTATTTCCTGTGGTAGGGTACACTATAACCCTGTAATATAATACGTGGTCAAATTTAAAAATTATAGGTCAATATTAAGGTCCGATACCGTGCCGTTAGTTAACATAGAAAAGTGTCTTCGTATTTCCTTGTTTTAATGCACTATTTAAAATATACATAGTGTACCCCCTAATTGACCTATAATTATTTCCTGTGGTAGGGTACACTATTACCCTGTAATATAATACCTGGTCCAATTTAAATATTATGGGTCAATATTAAGGTCTGATATTGCGCCTAGCGTTAGTTAACCATTGAAAGATGTCTTTGAATTTTTAAAGCATTTTAGAACGCTTATTTCTTCATTTTAAGCTTCTCAGAACACTTTATTTCGCATAGGCATACATAGTAAACTTTAGGGTCACACTGTGTACAGCCTAATTGACCTAAAATTATTTCCTGTGGTAGGGTACATTATTATCATGTAATATAATACGTGGTCCAATTTAAAAATTATAGGTCAATATTAAGGTCCGATACCGGGCCGTTAGTTAACATAGAAAAGTGTCTTCGTATTTCCTTGTTTTAATGCACTATTTAAAATATACATAGTGTATCCCCTAATTGACCTATAATTATTTCCTGTGGTAGGGTACACTATTACCCCGTAATATAATACCTGGTCCAATTCAAATATTATGGGTCAATATTAAGGTCTGATATTGCGCCTTGCGTTAGTTAACCATTGAAAGATGTCTTTGAATTTTTAAAGCATTTTAGAACGCTAATTTCTTCATTTTAAGCTTCTCAGAACACTCTATTTCGCATAGGCATACATAGTAAACTTTAGGGTCACGCTGTGTACCCTCTAATTGACCTATAATTATTTCCTGTGGTAGGGTACACTATTACCCTATAATATAATACGTGGTCCAATTTAAAAATTATAGGTCAATATTAAGGTCCGATACCGTGCCGTTAGTTAACATAGAAAAGTGTCTTCGTATTTCCTTGTTTTAATGCACTATTTAAAATATACATAGTGTACCCCCTAATTGACCTATAATTATTTCCTGTGGTAGGGTACACTATTACCCTGTAATATAATACCTGGTCCAATTTAAATATTATGGGTCAATATTAAGGTCTGATATTGCGCCTTGCGCTAGTTAACCATTGAAAGATGTCTTTGAATTTTTAAAGCATTTTAGAACGCTTATTTCTTCATTTTAAGCTTCTCAGAACACTCTATTTCGCATAAGCATACATAGTAAACTTTAGGGTCACGCTGTGTACCCCCTAATTGACCTATAATTATTTCCTGTGGTAGGGTACACTATAACCCTGTAATATAATACGTGGTCCAATTTAAAAATTATAGGTCAATATTAAGGTCCGATACCGTGCCGTTAGTTAACATAGAAAAGTGTCTTCGTATTTCCTTGTTTTAATGCACTATTTAAAATATACATAGTGTACCCCCTAATTGACCTATAATTATTTCCTGTGGTAGGGTACACTATTACCCTGTAATATAATACCTTGTCCAATTTAAATATTATGGGTCAATATTAAGGTCTGATATTGCGCCTTGCGTTAGTTAACCATTGAAAAATGTCTTTGAATTTTTAAAGCATTTTAGAACGCTTATTTCTTCATTTTAAGCATCTCAGAACACTCTATTTCGCATAGGCATACATAGTAAAATTTAGGGTCACGCTGTGAACCCCCTAAATGACCTATAATTATATCCTGTGGTAGGGTACACTATTACCCTGTAATATAATACGTGGTCCAATTTAAAAATTATAGGTCAATATTAAGGTCCGATACCGTGCCGTTAGTTAACATAGAAAAATGTCTTTGAATTTTTAAAGCATTTTAGAACGCTTATTTCCTCATTTTAAGCTTCTCAGAACACTTTATTTCGCATAGGCATACATAGTAAACTTTAGGGTCACGCTGTGTACCCCCTAATTGACCTATAATTATTTCCTTTGGAAGGGTACACTATTACCCTGTAATATAATACCTGGTCCAATTTAAATATTATGGGTCAATATTAAGGTCTGATATTGCGCCTTGCGTTAGTTAACCATTGAAAGATGTCTTTGAATTTTTAAAGCATTTTAGAACGCTTATTTCTTCATTTTAAGCTTCTCAGAACACTCTATTTCGCATAGGCATACATAGTAAAATTTAGAGTCACGCTGTGTACCCCCTAAATGACCTATAATTATTTCCTGTGGTAGGGTACACTATTACCCTGTAATATAATACGTGTTCCAATTTAAAAATTATAGGTCAATATTAAGGTTTGATATTGCGCCTTGCGTTAGTTAACCATTGAAAGATGTCTTTGAATTTTTAAAGCATTTTAGAACGCTTATTTCTTCATTTTAAGCTTCTCAGAACACTTTATTTCGCATAGCAATACATAGTAAACTTTAGGGTCACGCTGTGTACCCCCTAATTGACCTATAATTATTTCCTGTGGTAGGGTACACTATTACCCTGTAATATAAAAGGTGGTCCAATTTAAAAATTATAGGTCAATATTAAGGTCCGATACCGTGCCGTTAGTTAGCATAGAAAAATGTCTTTGAATTTTTAAAGCATTTTAGAACGCTTATTTCTTCATTTTAAGCTTCTCAGAACACTCTATTTCGCATAGGCATACATAGTAAATTTTAGGGTCACGCTGTGTACCACCTAATTGACCTATAATTATTTCCTGTGGTAAGGTACACTATAACCCTGTAATATAATACGTGGTCCAATTTAAAAATTATAGGTCAATATTAAGGTCCGATACCGTGCCGTTAGTTAACATAGAAAAGTGTCTTCGTATTTCCTTGTTTTAATGCACTATTTAAAATATACATGGTGTACCCCCTAATTGACCTATAATTATTTCCTGTGGTAGGGTACACTATTACCCTGTAATATAATACCTATTCCAATTTAAATATTATGGGTCAATATTTAGGTCTGATATTGCGCCTTGCGTTAGTTAACCATTGAAAGATGTCTTTGAATTTTTAAAGCATTTTAGAACGCTTATTTCTTCATTTTAAGCATCTCAGAACACTCTATTTCGCATAGGCATACATAGTAAAATTTAGGGTCACGCTGTGTACCCCCTAAATGACCTATAATTATATCCTGTGGTAGGGTACACTATTACCCTGTAATATAATACGTGGTCCAATTTAAAAATTATAGGTCAATATTAAGGTCCGATACCGTGCCGTTAGTTAACATAGAAAAATGTCTTTGAATTTTTAAAGCATTTTAGAACGCTTATTTCCTCATTTTAAGCTTCTCAGAACACTTTATTTCGCATAGGCATACATAGTAAACTTTAGGGTCACGCTGTGTACCCCCTAATTGACCTATAATTATTTCCTTTGGTGGGGTACACTATTACCCTGTAATATAATACCTGGTCCAATTTAAATATTATGGGTCAATATTAAGGTCTGATATTGCGCCTTGCGTTAGTTAACCATTGAAAGATGTCTTTGAATTTTTAAAGCATTTTAGAACGCTTATTTCTTCATTTTAAGCTTCTCAGAGCACTCTATTTCGCATATGCATACATAGTAAAATTTAGGGTCACGCTGTGTACACCCTAAATGACCTATAATTATTTCCTGTGGTAAGGCACACTATTACCCTGTAATATAATACGTGGTCCAATTTAAAAATTATAGGTCAATATTAAGTTCCGATACCGTGCCGTTAGTTAACATTGAAAAATGTCTTAGTATTTCCTTGTTTTAATGCACTATTTAAAATATACATAGTGTACCCCCTAATTGACCTATAATTATTTCCTGTGGTAGGGTACACTATTACCCTGTAATACAATACCTGGTTCAATTTAAATATTATGGGTCAATATTAAGGTTTGATATTGCGCCTTGCGTCAGTTAACCATTGAAAGATGTCTTTGAATTTTTAAAGCATTTTAGAACGCTTATTTCTTCATTTTAAGCTTCTCAGAACACTCTATTTCGCATAGGCATACATAGTAAAATTTAGGGTCACGCTGTGTACCCCCTAAATGACCTATAATTATTTCCTGTGGTAGGGTACACTATTACCCTCTAATATAATACGTGGTCCAATTTAAAAATTATAGGTCAATATTAAGGTCCGATACCGTGCCGTTAGTTAACATAGAAAAATGTCTTTGAATTTTTAAAGCATTTTAGAACGCTTATTTCCTCATTTTAAGCTTCTCAGAACACTTTATTTCGCATAGGCATACATAGTAAACTTTAGGGTCACTCTGTGTACTCCCTAATTGACCTATAATTATTTCCTGTGGTAGGGTACACTATAACCCTGTAATATAATACGTGGTCCAATTTAAAAATTATAGGTCAATATTAAGGTGCAATACCGTGCCGTTAGTTAACATTGAAAAATGTCTTAGTATTTCCTTGTTTTAATGCACTATTTAAAATATACATAGTGTACCCCCTAATTGACCTATAATTATTTCCTGTGGTAGGGTACACTATTACCCTGTAATACAATACCTGGTTCAATTTAAATATTATGGGTCAATATTAAGGTTTGATATTGCGCCTTGCGTCAGTTAACCATTGAAAGATGTCTTTGAATTTTTAAAGCATTTTAGAACGCTTATTTCTTCATTTTAAGCTTCTCAGAACACTCTATTTCGCATAGGCATACATAGTAAAATTTAGGGTCACGCTGTGTACTCCCTAAATGACCTATAATTATTTCCTGTGGTAGGGTACACTATTACCCTCTAATATAATACGTGGTCCAATTTAAAAATTATAGGTCAATATTAAGGTCCGATACCGTGCCGTTAGTTAACATAGAAAAATGTCTTTGAATTTTTAAAGCATTTTAGAACGCTTATTTCCTCATTTTAAGCTTCTCAGAACACTTTATTTCGCATAGGCATACATAGTAAACTTTAGGGTCACTCTGTGTACTCCCTAATTGACCTATAATTATTTCCTGTGGTAGGGTACACTATAACCCTGTAATATAATACGTGGTCCAATTTAAAAATTATAGGTCAATATTAAGGTGCAATACCGTGCCGTTAGTTAACATAGAAAAGTGTCTTCGTATTTTCTTGTTTCAATGCACTATTTAAAACATACATAGTGTACCCCCTAATTGACCTATAATTATTTCCTGTTGTAGGGTACACTATTACCCTGTAATATAATACCTGGTCCAATTTAAATATTATGGGTCAATATTAAGGTCTGATATTGCGCCTTGCGCTAGTTAACCATTGAAAGATGTCTTTGAATTTTTAAAGCATTTTAGAACGCTTATTTCCTCATTTTAAGCTTCTCAGAACACTTTATTTCGCATAGGCATACATAGTAAACTTTAGGGTCACTCTGTGTACTCCCTAATTGACCTATAATTATTTCCTGTGGTAGGGTACACTATAACCCTGTAATATAATACGTGGTCCAATTTAAAAATTATAGGTCAATATTAAGGTGCAATACCGTGCCGTTAGTTAACATAGAAAAGTGTCTTCGTATTTTCTTGTTTTAATGCACTATTTAAAACATACATAGTGTACCCCCTAATTGACCTATAATTATTTCCTGTTGTAGGGTACACTATTACCCTGTAATATAATACCTGGTCCAATTGAAATATTATGGTTCCATATTAAGGTCTGATATCGCGCCTTGCGTTAGTTAACCATTGAAAGATGTCTTTGAATTTTTAAAGCATTTTAGAACGCTTATTTCTTCATTTTAAGCTTCTCAGAACACTCTATTTCGCATAGGCATACATAGTAAATTTTAGGGTCACGCTGTGTACCACCTAATTGACCTATAATTATTTCCTCTGGTAAGGTACACTATTACCCTGTAATATAATACATGGTACAATTTAAAAATTATAGGTCAATATTAAGGTCCGATACCGTGCCGTTAGTTAACATAGAAAAGTGTCTTCGTATTTCCTTGTTTTAATGCACTATTTAAAATATACATAGTGTACCCCCTAATTGACCTATAATTATTTCCTGTGGTAGGGTACACTATTACCCTGTAATATAATACCTGGTCCAATTTAAATATTATGGGTCAATATTAAGGTCTGATATTGCGCCTTGCGCTAGTTAACCATTGAAAGATGTCTTTGAATTTTTAAAGCATTTTAGAACGCTTATTTCTTCATTTTAAGCTTCTCAGAACACTCTATTTCGCATAAGCATACATAGTAAAATTTAGGGTCACGCTGTGTACCCCATAAATGACCTATAATTATTTCCTGTGGTAGGGTACACTATTACCCTGTAATATAATACGTGGTCCAATTTAAAAATTATAGGTCAATATTAAGGACCGATATCGTGCCGTTAGTTAACATTGAAAAATGTCTTTGAATTTTTAAAGTATTTTAGAACGCTTATTTCCTCATTTTAAGCTTCTCAGAACACTTTATTTCGCATAGGCATACATAGTAAACTTTAGGGTCTCTCTGTGTACCCCCTAATTGACCTATAATTATTTCCTGTGGTAGGGTACACTATAACCCTGTAATATAATACGTGGTCCAATTTAAAAATTATAGGTCAATATTAAGGTCCGATACCGTGCCGTTAGTTAACATAGAAAAGTGTATTCGTATTTCCTTGTTTTAATGCACTATTTAAAATATACATAGTGTACCCCCTAATTGACCTATAATTATTTCCTGTGGTAGGGTACACTATTACCCTGTAATATAATACGTGGTCCAATTTAAAAATTATAGGTCAATAATAAGGTCCGATACCGTGCCGTTAGTTAACATAGAAAAATGTCTTTGAATTTTCTTGTTTTAATGCACTATTTAAAACATACATAGTGTACCCCCTAATTGACCTATAATTATTTCCTGTTGTAGGGTACACTATTACCCTGTAATATAATACCTGGTCCAATTGAAATATTATGGTTCCATATTAAGGTCTGATATCGCGCCTTGCGTTAGTTAACCATTGAAAGATGTCTTTGAATTTTTAAAGCATTTTAGAACGCTTATTTCTTCATTTTAAGCTTCTCAGAACACTCTATTTCGCATAGGCATACATAGTAAATTTTAGGGTCACGCTGTGTACCACCTAATTGACCTATAATTATTTCCTGTGGTAGGGTACACTATTACCCTGTAATATAATAGGTGGTCCAATTTAAAAATTATAGGTCAATATTAAGGTCCGATACCGTGAAGTTAGTTAACATAGAAAAATGTCTTTGAATTTTAAAGCATTTTAGAACGCTTATTTCCTCATTTTAAGCTTCTCAGAACACTTTATTTCGCATAGGCATACATAGTAAACTTTAGGGTCACTCAGTGTACCCCCTAATTGTCCTATAATTATTTCCTGTGGTAGGGTACACTATAACCCTGTAATATAATACGTGGTCCAGTTTAAAAATTATAGGTCAATATTAAGGTCCGATACCGTGCCGTTAGTTAACATAGAAAAGTGTCTTCGTATTTCCTTGTTTTAATGCACTATTTAAAATATACATAGTGTACCCCCTAATTGACCTATAATTATTTCCTGTGGTAGGGTACACTATTACCCTGTAATATAATATCTGGTCCAATTTAAATATTATGGGTCAATATTAAGGTCTGATATTGCGAATTGCGTTAGTTAACCATTGAAAGAAGTTTTTGAATTTTTAAAGCATTTTAGAACGCTTATTTCTTCATTTTAAGCATCTCAGAACACTCTATTTCGCATAGGCATATATATAGTAAACTTTAGGGTCACTCTGTGTACCCCATAATTGACCTATAATTATTTCCTGTGGTAGGGTACACTATAACCCTGTAATATAATACGTGGTCCAATTTAAAATTATAGGTCAATATTAAGGTCCGATACCGTGCCGTTAGTTAACATAGAAAAGTGTCTTCGTATTTCCTTGTTTTAATGCACTATTTAAAATATACATAGTGTACCCCCTAATTGACCTATAATTATTTCCTGTGGTAGGGTACACTATTACCCTGTAATATAATACCTTGTCCAATTTAAATATTATGGGTCAATATTAAGGTCTGATATTGCGCCTTGCGTTAGTTAACCATTGAAAAATGTCTTTGAATTTTTAAAGCATTTTAGAACGCTTATTTCTTCATTTTAAGCATCTCAGAACACTCTATTTCGCATAGGCATACATAGTAAAATTTAGGGTCACGCTGTGAACCCCCTAAATGACCTATAATTATATCCTGTGGTAGGGTACACTATTACCCTGTAATATAATACGTGGTCCAATTTAAAAATTATAGGTCAATATTAAGGTCCGATACCGTGCCGTTAGTTAACATAGAAAAATGTCTTTGAATTTTTAAAGCATTTTAGAACGCTTATTTCCTCATTTTAAGCTTCTCAGAACACTTTATTTCGCATAGGCATACATAGTAAACTTTAGGGTCACGCTGTGTACCCCCTAATTGACCTATAATTATTTCCTTTGGAAGGGTACACTATTACCCTGTAATATAATACCTGGTCCAATTTAAATATTATGGGTCAATATTAAGGTCTGATATTGCGCCTTGCGTTAGTTAACCATTGAAAGATGTCTTTGAATTTTTAAAGCATTTTAGAACGCTTATTTCTTCATTTTAAGCTTCTCAGAACACTCTATTTCGCATAGGCATACATAGTAAAATTTAGAGTCACGCTGTGTACCCCCTAAATGACCTATAATTATTTCCTGTGGTAGGGTACACTATTACCCTGTAATATAATACGTGTTCCAATTTAAAAATTATAGGTCAATATTAAGGTTTGATATTGCGCCTTGCGTTAGTTAACCATTGAAAGATGTCTTTGAATTTTTAAAGCATTTTAGAACGCTTATTTCTTCATTTTAAGCTTCTCAGAACACTTTATTTCGCATAGCAATACATAGTAAACTTTAGGGTCACGCTGTGTACCCCCTAATTGACCTATAATTATTTCCTGTGGTAGGGTACACTATTACCCTGTAATATAAAAGGTGGTCCAATTTAAAAATTATAGGTCAATATTAAGGTCCGATACCGTGCCGTTAGTTAGCATAGAAAAATGTCTTTGAATTTTTAAAGCATTTTAGAACGCTTATTTCTTCATTTTAAGCTTCTCAGAACACTCTATTTCGCATAGGCATACATAGTAAATTTTAGGGTCACGCTGTGTACCACCTAATTGACCTATAATTATTTCCTGTGGTAAGGTACACTATAACCCTGTAATATAATACGTGGTCCAATTTAAAAATTATAGGTCAATATTAAGGTCCGATACCGTGCCGTTAGTTAACATAGAAAAGTGTCTTCGTATTTCCTTGTTTTAATGCACTATTTAAAATATACATGGTGTACCCCCTAATTGACCTATAATTATTTCCTGTGGTAGGGTACACTATTACCCTGTAATATAATACCTATTCCAATTTAAATATTATGGGTCAATATTTAGGTCTGATATTGCGCCTTGCGTTAGTTAACCATTGAAAGATGTCTTTGAATTTTTAAAGCATTTTAGAACGCTTATTTCTTCATTTTAAGCATCTCAGAACACTCTATTTCGCATAGGCATACATAGTAAAATTTAGGGTCACGCTGTGTACCCCCTAAATGACCTATAATTATATCCTGTGGTAGGGTACACTATTACCCTGTAATATAATACGTGGTCCAATTTAAAAATTATAGGTCAATATTAAGGTCCGATACCGTGCCGTTAGTTAACATAGAAAAATGTCTTTGAATTTTTAAAGCATTTTAGAACGCTTATTTCCTCATTTTAAGCTTCTCAGAACACTTTATTTCGCATAGGCATACATAGTAAACTTTAGGGTCACGCTGTGTACCCCCTAATTGACCTATAATTATTTCCTTTGGTGGGGTACACTATTACCCTGTAATATAATACCTGGTCCAATTTAAATATTATGGGTCAATATTAAGGTCTGATATTGCGCCTTGCGTTAGTTAACCATTGAAAGATGTCTTTGAATTTTTAAAGCATTTTAGAACGCTTATTTCTTCATTTTAAGCTTCTCAGAGCACTCTATTTCGCATATGCATACATAGTAAAATTTAGGGTCACGCTGTGTACACCCTAAATGACCTATAATTATTTCCTGTGGTAAGGCACACTATTACCCTGTAATATAATACGTGGTCCAATTTAAAAATTATAGGTCAATATTAAGTTCCGATACCGTGCCGTTAGTTAACATTGAAAAATGTCTTAGTATTTCCTTGTTTTAATGCACTATTTAAAATATACATAGTGTACCCCCTAATTGACCTATAATTATTTCCTGTGGTAGGGTACACTATTACCCTGTAATACAATACCTGGTTCAATTTAAATATTATGGGTCAATATTAAGGTTTGATATTGCGCCTTGCGTCAGTTAACCATTGAAAGATGTCTTTGAATTTTTAAAGCATTTTAGAACGCTTATTTCTTCATTTTAAGCTTCTCAGAACACTCTATTTCGCATAGGCATACATAGTAAAATTTAGGGTCACGCTGTGTACCCCCTAAATGACCTATAATTATTTCCTGTGGTAGGGTACACTATTACCCTCTAATATAATACGTGGTCCAATTTAAAAATTATAGGTCAATATTAAGGTCCGATACCGTGCCGTTAGTTAACATAGAAAAATGTCTTTGAATTTTTAAAGCATTTTAGAACGCTTATTTCCTCATTTTAAGCTTCTCAGAACACTTTATTTCGCATAGGCATACATAGTAAACTTTAGGGTCACTCTGTGTACTCCCTAATTGACCTATAATTATTTCCTGTGGTAGGGTACACTATAACCCTGTAATATAATACGTGGTCCAATTTAAAAATTATAGGTCAATATTAAGGTGCAATACCGTGCCGTTAGTTAACATTGAAAAATGTCTTAGTATTTCCTTGTTTTAATGCACTATTTAAAATATACATAGTGTACCCCCTAATTGACCTATAATTATTTCCTGTGGTAGGGTACACTATTACCCTGTAATACAATACCTGGTTCAATTTAAATATTATGGGTCAATATTAAGGTTTGATATTGCGCCTTGCGTCAGTTAACCATTGAAAGATGTCTTTGAATTTTTAAAGCATTTTAGAACGCTTATTTCTTCATTTTAAGCTTCTCAGAACACTCTATTTCGCATAGGCATACATAGTAAAATTTAGGGTCACGCTGTGTACCCCCTAAATGACCTATAATTATTTCCTGTGGTAGGGTACACTATTACCCTCTAATATAATACGTGGTCCAATTTAAAAATTATAGGTCAATATTAAGGTCCGATACCGTGCCGTTAGTTAACATAGAAAAATGTCTTTGAATTTTTAAAGCATTTTAGAACGCTTATTTCCTCATTTTAAGCTTCTCAGAACACTTTATTTCGCATAGGCATACATAGTAAACTTTAGGGTCACTCTGTGTACTCCCTAATTGACCTATAATTATTTCCTGTGGTAGGGTACACTATAACCCTGTAATATAATACGTGGTCCAATTTAAAAATTATAGGTCAATATTAAGGTGCAATACCGTGCCGTTAGTTAACATAGAAAAGTGTCTTCGTATTTTCTTGTTTTAATGCACTATTTAAAACATACATAGTGTACCCCCTAATTGACCTATAATTATTTCCTGTTGTAGGGTACACTATTACCCTGTAATATAATACCTGGTCCAATTTAAATATTATGGGTCAATATTAAGGTCTGATATTGCGCCTTGCGCTAGTTAACCATTGAAAGATGTCTTTGAATTTTTAAAGCATTTTAGAACGCTTATTTCCTCATTTTAAGCTTCTCAGAACACTTTATTTCGCATAGGCATACATAGTAAACTTTAGGGTCACTCTGTGTACTCCCTAATTGACCTATAATTATTTCCTGTGGTAGGGTACACTATAACCCTGTAATATAATACGTGGTCCAATTTAAAAATTATAGGTCAATATTAAGGTGCAATACCGTGCCGTTAGTTAACATAGAAAAGTGTCTTCGTATTTTCTTGTTTTAATGCACTATTTAAAACATACATAGTGTACCCCCTAATTGACCTATAATTATTTCCTGTTGTAGGGTACACTATTACCCTGTAATATAATACCTGGTCCAATTGAAATATTATGGTTCCATATTAAGGTCTGATATCGCGCCTTGCGTTAGTTAACCATTGAAAGATGTCTTTGAATTTTTAAAGCATTTTAGAACGCTTATTTCTTCATTTTAAGCTTCTCAGAACACTCTATTTCGCATAGGCATACATAGTAAATTTTAGGGTCACGCTGTGTACCACCTAATTGACCTATAATTATTTCCTCTGGTAAGGTACACTATTACCCTGTAATATAATACATGGTACAATTTAAAAATTATAGGTCAATATTAAGGTCCGATACCGTGCCGTTAGTTAACATAGAAAAGTGTCTTCGTATTTCCTTGTTTTAATGCACTATTTAAAATATACATAGTGTACCCCCTAATTGACCTATAATTATTTCCTGTGGTAGGGTACACTATTACCCTGTAATATAATACCTGGTCCAATTTAAATATTATGGGTCAATATTAAGGTCTGATATTGCGCCTTGCGCTAGTTAACCATTGAAAGATGTCTTTGAATTTTTAAAGCATTTTAGAACGCTTATTTCTTCATTTTAAGCTTCTCAGAACACTCTATTTCGCATAAGCATACATAGTAAAATTTAGGGTCACGCTGTGTACCCCATAAATGACCTATAATTATTTCCTGTGGTAGGGTACACTATTACCCTGTAATATAATACGTGGTCCAATTTAAAAATTATAGGTCAATATTAAGGACCGATATCGTGCCGTTAGTTAACATTGAAAAATGTCTTTAAATTTTTAAAGTATTTTAGAACGCTTATTTCCTCATTTTAAGCTTCTCAGAACACTTTATTTCGCATAGGCATACATAGTAAACTTTAGGGTCTCTCTGTGTACCCCCTAATTGACCTATAATTATTTCCTGTGGTAGGGTACACTATAACCCTGTAATATAATACGTGGTCCAATTTAAAAATTATAGGTCAATATTAAGGTCCGATACCGTGCCGTTAGTTAACATAGAAAAGTGTATTCGTATTTCCTTGTTTTAATGCACTATTTAAAATATACATAGTGTACCCCCTAATTGACCTATAATTATTTCCTGTGGTAGGGTACACTATTACCCTGTAATATAATACGTGGTCCAATTTAAAAATTATAGGTCAATAATAAGGTCCGATACCGTGCCGTTAGTTAACATAGAAAAATGTCTTTGAATTTTCTTGTTTTAATGCACTATTTAAAACATACATAGTGTACCCCCTAATTGACCTATAATTATTTCCTGTTGTAGGGTACACTATTACCCTGTAATATAATACCTGGTCCAATTGAAATATTATGGTTCCATATTAAGGTCTGATATCGCGCCTTGCGTTAGTTAACCATTGAAAGATGTCTTTGAATTTTTAAAGCATTTTAGAACGCTTATTTCTTCATTTTAAGCTTCTCAGAACACTCTATTTCGCATAGGCATACATAGTAAATTTTAGGGTCACGCTGTGTACCACCTAATTGACCTATAATTATTTCCTGTGGTAGGGTACACTATTACCCTGTAATATAATAGGTGGTCCAATTTAAAAATTATAGGTCAATATTAAGGTCCGATACCGTGAAGTTAGTTAACATAGAAAAATGTCTTTGAATTTTAAAGCATTTTAGAACGCTTATTTCCTCATTTTAAGCTTCTCAGAACACTTTATTTCGCATAGGCATACATAGTAAACTTTAGGGTCACTCAGTGTACCCCCTAATTGTCCTATAATTATTTCCTGTGGTAGGGTACACTATAACCCTGTAATATAATACGTGGTCCAGTTTAAAAATTATAGGTCAATATTAAGGTCCGATACCGTGCCGTTAGTTAACATAGAAAAGTGTCTTCGTATTTCCTTGTTTTAATGCACTATTTAAAATATACATAGTGTACCCCCTAATTGACCTATAATTATTTCCTGTGGTAGGGTACACTATTACCCTGTAATATAATATCTGGTCCAATTTAAATATTATGGGTCAATATTAAGGTCTGATATTGCGAATTGCGTTAGTTAACCATTGAAAGAAGTTTTTGAATTTTTAAAGCATTTTAGAACGCTTATTTCTTCATTTTAAGCATCTCAGAACACTCTATTTCGCATAGGCATATATATAGTAAACTTTAGGGTCACTCTGTGTACCCCATAATTGACCTATAATTATTTCCTGTGGTAGGGTACACTATAACCCTGTAATATAATACGTGGTCCAATTTAAAATTATAGGTCAATATTAAGGTCCGATACCGTGCCGTTAGTTAACATAGAAAAGTGTCTTCGTATTTCCTTGTTTTAATGCACTATTTAAAATATACATAGTGTACCCCCTAATTGACCTATAATAATTTCCTGTGGTAGGGTACACTATTACCCTGTAATATAATACCTGGTCCAATTTAAATATTATGGGTCAATATTAAGGTCTGATATTGCGCCTTGCGTTAGTTAACAATTGGAAGATGTCTTTGAATTTTTAAAGCATTTTAGAACGCTTATTTCTTCATTTTAAGCATCTCAGAACACTCTATTTCGCATAGGCATACATAGTAAAATTTAGGGTCACGCTGTGTACCCCCTAAATGACCTATAATTATTTCCTGTGGTAGGGTGCACTATTACCCTGTAATATAATACGTGGTCCAATTTAAAAATTATAGGTCAATATTAAGGTCCGATACCGTGCCGTTAGTTAACATAGAAAAATGTCTTTGAATTTTTAAAGCATTTTAGAACGCTTATTTCCTCATTTTAAGCTTCTCAGAACACTTTATTTTGCATAGGCATACATATTAAACTTTAGGGTCACGCTGTGTACCCCCTAATTGACCTATAATTATTTCCTTTGGTAGGGTACACTATTACCCTGTAATATAATACCTGGTCCAATTTAAATTTTATGGGTCAATATTAAGGTCTGATATTGCGCCTTGCGTTAGTTAACCATTGAAAGATGTCTTTGAATTTTTAAAGCATTTTAGAACGCTTATTTCTTCATTTTAAGCTTCTCAGAACACTCTATTTCGCATAGGCATACATAGTAAAATTTAGGGTCACGCTGTGTACCCCCTAAATGACCTATAATTATTTCCTGTGGTAGGGTACACTATTACCCTGTAATATAATACGTGGTCCAATTTAATAATTATAGGTCAATATTAAGTTCCGATACCGTGCCGTTAGTTAACATTGAAAAATGTCTTCGTATTTCCTTGTTTTAATGCACTATTTAAAATATACATAGTGTACCCCCTAATTGACCTATAATTATTTCCTGTGGTAGGGTACACTATTACCCTGTAATATAATACCTGGTCCAATTTAAATATTATGGGTCAATATTAAGGTTTGATATTGCGCCTTGCGTTAGTTAACCATTGAAAGATGTCTTTGAATTTTTAAAGCATTTTAGAACGCTTATTTCTTTATTTTAAGCTTCTCAGAACACTTTATTTCGCATAGGCATACATAGTAAACTTTAGGGTCACGCTGTGTACCCCCTAATTGACCTATAATTATTTCCTGTGGTAGGGTACACTATTACCCTGTAATATAATAGGTGGTCCAATTTAAAAATTATAGGTCAATATTAAGGTCCGATACCGTGCCGTTAGTTAGCATAGAAAAATGTCTTTGAATTTTTAAAGCATTTTAGAACGCTTATTTCCTCATTTTAAGCTTCTCAGAACACTCTATTTCGCATAGGCATACATAGTAAATTTTAGGGTCACGCTGTGTACCACCTAATTGACCTATAATTATTTCCTGTGGTAAGGTACACTATTACCCTGTAATATAATACGTGGTACAATTTAAAAATTATAGGTCAATATTAAGGTCCGATACCGTGCCGTTAGTTAACATAGAAAAGTGTCTTCGTATTTCCTTGTTTTAATGCACTATTTAAAATATACATAGTGTACCCCCTAAATGACCTATAATTATTTCCTGTGGTAGGGTACACTATTACCCTGTAATATAATAGGTGGTCCAATTTAAAAATTATAGGTCAATATTAAGGTCCGATACCGTGAAGTTAGTTAACATAGAAAAATGTCTTTGAATTTTAAAGCATTTTAGAACGCTTATTTCCTCATTTTAAGCTTCTCAGAACACTTTATTTCGCATAGGCATACATAGTAAACTTTAGGGTCACTCAGTGTACCCCCTAATTGTCCTATAATTATTTCCTGTGGTAGGGTACACTATAACCCTGTAATATAATACGTGGTCCAGTTTAAAAATTATAGGTCAATATTAAGGTCCGATACTGTGCCGTTAGTTAACATAGAAAAGTGTCTTCGTATTTCCTTGTTTTAATACACTATTTAAAATATACATAGTGTACCCCCTAATTGACCTATAATTATTTCCTGTGGTAGGGTACACTATTACCCTGTAATATAATATCTGGTCCAATTTAAATATTATGGGTCAATATTAAGGTCTGATATTGCGAATTGCGTTAGTTAACCATTGAAAGAAGTTTTTGAATTTTTAAAGCATTTTAGAACGCTTATTTCTTCATTTTAATCATCTCAGAACACTCTATTTCGCATAGGCATATATATAGTAAACTTTAGGGTCACTCTGTGTACCCCATAATTGACCTATAATTATTTCCTGTGGTAGGGTACACTATAACCCTGTAATATAATACGTGGTCCAATTTAAAAATTATAGGTCAATATTAAGGTCCGATACCGTGCCGTTAGTTAACATAGAAAAGTGTCTTCGTATTTCCTTGTTTTAATGCACTATTTAAAATATACATAGTGTACCCCCTAATTGACCTATAATAATTTCCTGTGGTAGGGTACACTATTACCCTGTAATATAATACCTGGTCCAATTTAAATATTATGGGTCAATATTAAGGTCTGATATTGCGCCTTGCGTTAGTTAACAATTGGAAGATGTCTTTGAATTTTTAAAGCATTTTAGAACGCTTATTTCTTCATTTTAAGCATCTCAGAACACTCTATTTCGCATAGGCATACATAGTAAAATTTAGGGTCACGCTGTGTACCCCCTAAATGACCTATAATTATATCCTGTGGTAGGGTACACTATTACCCTGTAATATAATACGTGGTCCAATTTAAAAATTATAGGTCAATATTAAGGTCCGATACCGTTAGTTAACATAGAAAAATGTCTTTGAATTTTTAAAGCATTTTAGAACGCTTATTTCCTCATTTTAAGCTTCTCAGAACACTTTATTTCGCATAGGCATACATAGTAAACTTTAGGGTCACGCTGTGTACCCCCTAATTGACCTATAATTATTTCCTTTGGTGGGGTACACTATTACCCTGTAATATAATACCTGGTCCAATTTAAATATTATGGGTCAATATTAAGGTCTGATATTGCGCCTTGCGTTAGTTAACCATTGAAAGATGTCTTTGAATTTTTAAAGCATTTTAGAACGCTTATTTCTTCATTTTAAGCTTCTCAGAGCACTCTATTTCGCATAGGCATACATAGTAAAATTTAGGGTCACGCTGTGTACCCCCTAAATGACCTATAATTATTTCCTGTGGTAGGGCACACTATTACCCTGTAATATAATACGTGGTCCAATTTAAAAATTATAGGTCTATATTAAGTTCCGATACCGTGCCGTTAGTTAACATTGAAAAATGTCTTCGTATTTCCTTGTTTTAATGCACTATTTAAAATATACATAGTGTACCCCCTAATTGACCTATAATTATTTCCTGTGGTAGGGTACACTATTACCCTGTAATACAATACCTGGTTCAATTTAAATATTATGGGTCAATATTAAGGTTTGATATTGCGCCTTGCGTTAGTTAACCATTGAAAGATGTCTTTGAATTTTTAAAGCATTTTAGAACGCTTATTTCTTCATTTTAAGCTTCTCAGAACACTCTATTTCGCATAGGCATACATAGTAAAATTTAGGGTCACGCTGTGTACCCCCTAAATGACCTATAATTATTTCCTGTGGTAGGGTACACTATTACCCTGTAATATAATACGTGGTCCAATTTAAAAATTATAGGTCAATATTAAGGTCCGATACCGTGCCGTTAGTTAACATAGAAAAATGTCTTTGAATTTTTAAAGCATTTTAGAACGCTTATTTCCTCATTTTAAGCTTCTCAGAACACTTTATTTCGCATAGGCATACATAGTAAACTTTAGGGTCACGCTGTGTACCCCCTAATTGACCTATAATTCTTTCCTTTGGTGGGGTACACTATTACCCTGTAATATAATACCTGGTCCAATTTAAATATTATGGGTCAATATTAAGGTCTGATATTGCGCCTTGCGTTAGTTAACCATTGAAAGATGTGTTTGAATTTTTAAAGCATTTTAGAACGCTTATTTCTTCATTTTAAGCTTCTCAGAGCACTCTATTTCGCATAGGCATACATAGTAAAATTTAGGGTCACGCTGTGTACCCCCTAAATGACCTATAATTATTTCCTGTGGTAGGGCACACTATTACCCTGTAATATAATACGTGGTCCAATTTAAAAATTATAGGTCTATATTAAGTTCCGATACCGTGCCGTTAGTTAACATTGAAAAATGTCTTCGTATTTCCTTGTTTTAATGCACTATTTAAAATATACATAGTGTACCCCCTAATTGACCTATAATTATTTCCTGTGGTAGGGTACACTATTACCCTGTAATACAATACCTGGCTCAATTTAAATATTATGGGTCAATATTAAGGTTTGATATTGCGCCTTGCGTTAGTTAACCATTGAAAGATGTCTTTGAATTTTTAAAGCATTTTAGAACGCTTATTTCTTCATTTTAAGCTTCTCAGAACACTCTATTTCGCATAGGCATACATAGTAAAATTTAGGGTCACGCTGTGTACCCCCTAAATGACCTATAATTAATTCCTGTGGTAGGGTACACTATTACCCTCTAATATAATACGTGGTCCAATTTAAAAATTATAGGTCAATATTAAGGACCGATACCGTACCGTTAGTTAACATTGAAAAATGTCTTCGTATTTCCTTGTTTTAATGCACTATTTAAAATATACATAGTGTACCCCCTAATTGACCTATAATTATTTCCTGTGGTAGGGTACACTATTACCCTGTAATACAATACTTGGTTCAATTTAAATATTATGGGTCAATATTAAGGTTTGATATTGCGCCTTGCGTTAGTTAACCATTGAAAGATGTCTTTGAATTTTTAAAGCATTTTAGAACGCTTATTTCTTCATTTTAAGCTTCTCAGAACACTTTATTTCGCATAGGCATACATAGTAAACTTTAGGGTCACGCTGTGTACCCCCTAATTGACCTATAATTATTTCCTGTGGTAAGGTACACTATTACCCTGTAATATAATAGGTGGTCCAATTTAAAAATTATAGGTCAATATTAAGGTCCGATACCGTGCCGTTAGTTAGCATAGAAAAATGTCATTGAATTTTTAAAGCATTTTAGAACGCTTATTTCCTCATTTTAAGCTTCTCAGAACACTTTATTTCGCATAGGCATACATAGTAAACTTTAGGGTCACTCTGCGTACCCCCTAATTGACCTATAATTATTTCCTGTGGTAGGGTACACTATAACCCTGTAATATAATACGTGGTCCAATTTAAAAATTATAGGTCAATATTAAGGTCCGATACCGTGCCGTTAGTTAACATAGAAAAGTGTCTTCGTATTTCCTTGTTTTAATGCACTATTTAAAATATACATAGTGTACCCCCTAATTGACCTATAATTATTTCCTGTGGTAGGGTACACTATTACCCTGTAATATAATACCTGGTCCAATTTAAATATTTTGGGTCAATATTAAGGTCTGATATTGCGCCTTGCGTTAGTTAACCATTGAAAGATGTCTTTGAATTCTTAAAGCATTTTAGAACGCTTATTTCTTCATTTTAAGCATCTCAGAACACTCTATTTCGCATAGGCATACATAGTAAAATTTAGGGTCACGCTGTGTACCCCCTAAATGACCTATAATTATTTCCTGTGGTAGGGTACACTATTACCCTGTAATATAATACGTGGTCCAATTTAAAAATTATAGGTCAATAATAAGGTCCGATACCGTGCCGTTAGTTAACATAGAAAAATGTCTTTGAATTTTTAAAGCATTTTAGAACGCTTATTTCCTCATTTTAAGCTTCTCAGAACACTTTATTTCGCAACGGCATACATAGTAAACTTTAGGGTCACTCTGTGTACCCCCTAATTGACCTATAATTATTTCCTGTGGTAGGGTACACTATAACCCTGTAATATAATACGTGGTCCAATTTAAAAATTATAGGTCAATATTAAGGTCCGATACCGTGCCGTTAGTTAACATAGAAAAGTGTCTTCGTATTTTCTTGTTTTAATGCACTATTTAAAACATACATAGTGTACCCCCTAATTGACCTATAATTATTTCCTGTTGTAGGGTACACAATTACCCTGTAATATAATACCTGGTCCAATTGAAATATTATGGTTCCATATTAAGGTCTGATATCGCGCCTTGCGTTAGTTAACCATTGAAAGATGTCTTTGAATTTTTAAAGCATTTTAGAACGCTTATTTCTTCATTTTAAGCTTCTCAGAACACTCTATTTCGCATAGGCATACATAGTAAATTTTAGGGTCACGCTGTGTACCACCTAATTGACCTATAATTATTTCCTGTGGTAAGGTACACTATTACCCTGTAATATAATACGTGGTACAATTTAAAAATTATAGGTCAATATTAAGGTCCGATACCGTGCCGTTAGTTAACATAGAAAAGTGTTTTCGTATTTCCTTGTTTTAATGCACTATTTAAAATATACATAGTGTACCCCCTAAATGACCTATAATTATTTCATGTGGTAGGGTACACTATTACCCTGTAATATAATAGGTGGTCCAATTTAAAAATTATAGGTCAATATTAAGGTCCGATACCGTGAAGTTAGTTAACATAGAAAAATGTCTTTGAATTTTTAAAACATTTTAGAACGCTTATTTCCTCATTTTAAGCTTCTCAGAACACTTTATTTCGCATAGGCATACATAGTAAACTTTAGGGTCACTCTGTGTACCCCCTAAATGACCTATAATTATTTCCTGTGGTAGGGTACACTATAACCCTGTAATATAATACGTGGTCCAATTTAAAAATTATAGGTCAATATTAAGGTCCGATACCGTGCCGTTAGTTAACATAGAAAAATGTCTTTGAATTTTTAAAGCATTTTAGAACGCTTATTTCCTCATTTTAAGCTTCTCAGAACACTTTATTTTGCATAGGCATACATAGTAAACTTTAGGGTCACGCTGTGTACCCCCTAATTGACCTACAATTATTTCCTTTGGTAGGGTACACTATTACCCTGTAATATAATACCTGGTCCAATTTAAATTTTATGGGTCAATATTAAGGTCTGATATTGCGCCTTGCGTTAGTTAACCATTGAAAGATGTCTTCGAATTTTTAAAGCATTTTAGAACGCTTATTTCTTCATTTTAAGCTTCTCAGAACACTCTATTTCGCATAGGCATACATAGTAAAATTTAGGGTCACGCTGTGTACCCCCTAAATGACCTATAATTATTTCCTGTGGTAGGGTACACTATTACCCTGTAATATAATACGTGGTCCAATTTAAAAATTATAGGTCAATATTAAGTTCCGATACCGTGCCGTTAGTTAACATTGAAAAATGTCTTCGTATTTCATTGTTTTAATGCACTATTTAAAATATACATAGTGTACCCCCTAATTGACCTATAATTATTTCCTGTGGTAGGGTACACTATTACCCTGTAATATAATACCTGGTCCAATTTAAATATTATGGGTCAATATTAAGGTCTGATATTGCGCCTTGCGTTAGTTAACCATTGAAAGATGTCTTTGAATTTTTAAAGCATTTTAGAACGCTTATTTCTTCATTTTAAGCATCTCAGAACACTCTATTTCGCATAGGCATATATAGTAAACTTTAGGGTCACTCTGTGTACCCCCTAATTGACCTATAATTATTTCCTGTGGTAGGGTACACTATAACCCTGTAATATAATACGTGGTCCAATTTAAAAATTATAGGTCAATATTAAGGTCCGATACCGTGCCGTTAGTTAACATAGAAAAGTGTCTTCGTATTTCCTTGTTTTACTGCACTATTTAAAATATACATAGTGTACCCCCTAATTGACCTATAATTATTTCCTGTGGTAGGGTAAGCTATTACCCTGTAATACAATACCTGGTTCAATTTAAATATTATGGGTCAATATTAAGGTTTGATATTGCGCCTTGCGTTAGTTAACCATTGAAAGATGTCTTTGAATTTTTAAAGCATTTTAGAACGCTTATTTCTTCATTTTAAGCTTCTCAGAACACTTTATTTCGCATAGGCATACATAGTAAACTTTAGGGTCACGCTGTGTACCCCCTAATTGACCTATAATTATTTCCTGTGGTAGGGTACACTATTACCCTGTAATATAATACGTGGTCCAATTTAAAAATTATAGGTCAATATTAAGGTCAAATACCGTGCCGTTAGTTAACCATTGAAAGATGTCTTTGAATTTTTAAAGCATTTTAGAACGCTTATTTCTTCATTTTAAGCATCTCAGAACACTCTATTTCGCATAGGCATACATAGTAAAATTTAGGGTCACGCTGTGTACCCCCTAAATGACCTATAATTATTTCCTGTGGTAGGGTACACTATTACCCTTTAATATAATACGTGGTCCAATTTAAAAATTATAGGTCAATATTAAGGTCCGATACCGTGCCGTTAGTTAACATAGAAAAGTGTCTTCGTATTTTCTTGTTTTAATGCACTATTTAAAACATACATAGTGTACCCCCTAATTGACCTATAATTATTTCCTGTTGTAGGGTACACTATTACCCTGTAATATAATACCTGGGCCAATTGAAATATTATGGTTCCATATTAAGGTCTGATATCGCGCCTTGCGTTAGTTAACCATTGAAAGATGTCTTTGAATTTTTAAAGCATTTTAGAACGCTTATTTCCTCATTTTAAGCTTCTCAGAACACTTTATTTCGCATAGGCATACATAGTAAACTTTAGGGTCACGCTGTGTACCCCCTAATTGACCTATAATTATTTCCTTTGGTAGGGTACACTATTACCCTGTAATATAATACCTGGTCCAATTTAAATTTTATGGGTCAATATTAAGGTCTGATATTGCGCCTTGCGTTAGTTAACCATTGAAAGATGTCTTTGAATTTTTAAAGCATTTTAGAACGCTTATTTCTTCATTTTAAGCTTCTCAGAACACTCTATTTCGCATAGGCATAGATAGTAAAATTTAGGGTCACGCTGTGTACCCCCTAAATGACCTATAATTATTTCCTGTTTTAGGGTACACTATTACCCTGTAATATAATACGTGGTCCAATTTAAAAATTATAGGTCAATATTAAGTTCCGATACCGTGCCGTTAGTTAACATTGAAAAATGTCTTCGTATTTCCTTGTTTTAATGCACTATTTAAAATAAATATAGTGTACCCCCTAATTGACCTATAATTATATCCTGTGGTAGGGTACACTATTACCCTGTAATATAATACCTGGTCCAATTTAAATATTATGGGTCAATATTAAGGTCTGATATTGCGACTTGCGTTAGTTAACCATTGGAAGATGTCTTTGAATTTTTAAAGCATTTTAGAACGCTTATTTCTTCATTTTAAGCATCTCAGAACACTCTATTTCGCATAGGCATACATAGTAAAATTTAGGGTCACGCTGTGTACCCCCTAAATGACCTATAAATATTTCCTGTGGTAGGGTACACTATTACCCTGTAATATAATACGTGGTCCAATTTAAAAATTATAGGTCAATATTAAGGTCCGATACCGTGCCGTTAGTTAACATAGAAAAATGTCTTTGAATTTTTAAAGCATTTTAGAACGCTTATTTCCTCATTTTAAGCTTCTCAGAACACTTTATTTCGCATAGGCATACATAGTAAACTTTAGGGTCACTCTGTGTACCCCCTAATTGACCTATAATTATTTCCTGTTTTAGGGTACACTATTACCCTGTAATATAATACCTGGTCCAATTTAAATTTCATGGGTCAATATTAAGGTCTGATATTGCGCCTTGCGTTAGTTAACCATTGAAAGATGTCTTTGAATTTTTAAAGCATTTTAGAAAGCTTATTTCTTCATTTTAAGCTTCTCAGAACACTCTATTTCGCATAGGCATACATAGTAAAATTTAGGGTCACGCTGTGTACCCCCTAAATGACCTATAATTATTTCCTGTGGTAGGGTACACTATTACCCTGTAATATAATACGTGGTCCAATTTAAAAATTATAGGTCAATATTAAGTTCCGATACCGTGCCGTTAGTTAACATTGAAAAATGTCTTCGTATTTCCTTGTTTTAATGCACTATTTAAAATATACATAGTGTACCCCCTAATTGACCTATAATTATTTCCTGTGGTAGGGTACACTATTACCCTGTAATATAATACCTGGTCCAATTTAAATATTTTGGGTCAATATTAAGGTCTGATATTGCGCCTTGCGTTAGTTAACCATTGAAAGATGTCTTTGAATTTTTAAAGCATTTTAGAACGCTTATTTCTTCATTTTAAGCATCTCAGAACACTCTATTTCGCATAGATATATATAGTAAACTTTAGGGTCACTCTGTGTACCCCCTAATTGACCTATAATTATTTTCTGTGGTAGGGTACACTATAACCCTGTAATATAATACGTGGTCCAATTTAAAAATTATAGGTCAATATTAAGGTCCGATACCGGGCCGTTAGTTAACATAGAAAAGTGTCTTCGTATTTCCTGGTTTTAATGCACTATTTAAAATATACATAGTGTACCCCCTAATTGACCTACAATTATTTCCTGTGGTAGGGTACACTATTACCCTGTAATATAATACGTGGTCCTATTTAAAAATTATAGGTCAATATTAAGGTCCGATACCGTGCCGTTAGTTAACATAGAAACATGTCTTTGAATTTTTAAAGCATTTTAGAACGCTTATTTCCTCATTTTAAGCTTCTCAGAACACTTTATTTCATATAGGCATACATAGTAAACTTTAGGGTCACGCTGTGTACCCCCTAATTGACCTATAATTATTTCCTTTGGTAGGGTACACTATTACCCTGTAATATAATACCTGGTCCAATTAAAATATTATGGGTCAATATTAAGGTCTGATATTGCGCCTTGCGTTAGTTAACCATTGAAATATGTCTTTGAATTTTTAAAGCATTTTAGAACGCTTATTTCTTCATTTTAAGCTTCTCAGAACACTCTATTTCGCATAGGCATTCATAGTAAAATTTAGGGTCACGCTGTGTACCCCCTAAATGACCTATAATTATTTCCTGTTGTAGGGTACACAATTACCCTGGAATATAATACGTGGTTCAATTTAAAAATTATAGGTCAATATTAAGTTCCGATACCGTGCCGTTAGTTAACATTGAAAAATGTCTTCGTATTTCCTTGTTTTAATGCACTATTTAAAATATACATAGTGTACCCCCTAATTGACCTATAATTATTTCATGTGGTAGGGTACACTATTACCCTGTAATACAATACCTGGTCCAATTTAAATATTATGGGTCAATATTAAGGTTTGATATTGCGCCTTGCGTTAGTTAACCATTGAAAGATGTCTTTGAATTTTTAAAGCATTTTAGAACGCTTATTTCTTCATTTTAAGCTTCTCAGAACACTTTATTTTGCATAGGCATACATAGTAAACTTTAGGGTCACGCTGTGTACCCCCTAATTGACCTATAATTATTTCCTGTGGTAGGGTACACTATTACCCCGTAATATAATAGGTGGTCCAATTTAAAAATTATAGGTCAATATTAAGGTCCGATACCGTGCCGTTAGTTAACATAGAAAAATGTCTTTGAATTTTTAAAGCATTTTAGAACGCTTATTTCCTCATTTTAAGCTTCTCAGAACACTTTATTTCGCATAGGCATACATAGTAAACTTTAGGGTCACGCTGTGTACCACCTAAATGACCTATAATTATTTCCTGTGGTAAGGTACACTATTACCCTGTAGTATAATACGTGGTACAATTTAAAAATTATAGGTCAATATTAAGGTCCGATACCGTGCCGTTAGTTAACATAGAAAAGTGTCTTCGTGTTTCCTTGTTTTAATGCACTATTTAAAATATACATAGTGTACCCCCTAAATGACCTATAATTATTTCCTGTGGTAGGGTACACTATTACCCTGTAATATAATACGTGGTCCAATTTAAAAATTATAGGTCAATATTAAGGTCCGATACCGTGCCGTTAGTTAACATAGAAAAATGTCTTTGAATTTTTAAAGCATTTTAGAACGCTTATTTCCTCATTTTAAGCTTCTCAGAACACTTTATTTCGCATAGGCATACATAGTAAACTTTAGGGTCACGCTGTGTACCACCTAAATGACCTATAATTATTTCCTGTGGTAAGGTACACTATTACCCTGTAGTATAATACGTGGTACAATTTAAAAATTATAGGTCAATATTAAGGTCCGATACCGTGCCGTTAGTTAACATAGAAAAGTGTCTTCGTGTTTCCTTGTTTTAATGCACTATTTAAAATATACATAGTGTACCCCCTAAATGACCTATAATTATTTTCTGTGGTAGGGTACACTATTACCCTGTAATATAATACGTGGTCCAATTTAAAAATTATAGGTCAATATTAAGGTCCGATACCGTGCCGTTAGTTAACATAGAAAAATGTCTTTGAATTTTTAAAGCATTTTAGAATGCTTATTTCCTCATTTTAAGCTTTTCAGAACACTTTATTTCGCATAGGCATACATAGTAAACTTTAGGGTCACTCTGTGTACCCCCTAATTGACCTATAATTATTTCCTGTGGTAGGGTACACTATAACCCTGTAATATAATAGGTGGTCCTATTTAAAAATTATAGGTCAATATTAAGGTCCGATACCGTGCCGTTAGTTAACATAGAAAAGTGTCTTCGTATTTCCTTGTTTTAATGCACTATTTAAAATATACATAGTGTACCCCCTAATTGACCTATATATATTTCCTGTGGTAGGGTACACTATTACCCTGTAATATAATACCTGGTCCAATTTAAATATTATAGGTCAATATTAAGGTCCGATACCCTTCCGTTAGTTAACATAGAAAAATGTCTTTGAATTTTTAAAGCATTTTAGAACGCTTATTTCCTCATTTTAAGCTTCTCAGAACACTTTATTTCGCATAGGCATACATAGTAAACTTTAGGGTCACGCTGTGTACCCCCTAATTGACCTATAATTATTTTACGGGGTAGGGTACACTATAACCCTGTAATATAATAGGTGGTTCAATTTAAAAATTTTAGGTCAATATTAAGGACCGATACCGTGCCGTTAGTTAACATTGAAAAATGTCTTCGTATTTCCTTGTTTTAATGCACTATTTAAAATATACATAGTGTACCCCCTAATTGACCTTTAATTATTTCCTGTGGTAGGGTACACTATTACCCTGTAATATAATACCTGGTCCAATTTAAATATTATGGGTCAATATTAAGGTCTGATATTGCGCCTTGCGCTAGTTAACCATTGAAAGATGTCTTTGAATTTTAAAAGCATTTTAGAACGCATATTTCTTCATTTTAAGCTTCTCAGAACACTTTATTTCGCATAGGCATACATAGTAAACTTTAGGGTCACGCTGTGTACCCCCTAATTGACCTATAATTATTTCCCGTGTTAGGTAACAATATTACCCTGTAATATAATACGTGGTCCAATTTAAAAATTATAGGTAAATATTAAGGTCCGATACCGTGCCGTTAGTTAACATAGAAAAATGTCTTTGAATTTTTAAAGCATTTTAGAACGCTTATTTCTTCATTTTAAGCTTCTCAGAACACTCTATTTCGCATAGGCATACATAGTAAACTTTAGGGTCACGCTGTGTACCACCTAATTGACCTATAATTATTTCCTGTGGTAAGGTACACTATTACCCTGTAATATAATACGTGGTACAATTTAAAAATTATAGGTCAATATTAAGGTCCGATACCGTGCCGTTAGTTAACATAGAAAAGTGTCTTCGTATTTCCTTGTTTTAATGCACTATTTAAAATATACATAGTGTACCCCCTAATTGACCTATAATTATTTCCTGTGGTAGGGTACACTATTACCCTGTAATATAATACCTGGTCCAATTTAAAAATTATAGGTCAATATTAAGGTCCGATACCGTGCCGTTAGTTAACATAGAAAAATGTCTTTGAATTTTTAAAGCATTTTAGAATGCTTATTTCCTCATTTTAAGCTTTTCAGAACACTTTATTTCGCATAGGCATACATAGTAAACTTTAGGGTCACTCTGTGTACCCCCTAATTGACCTATAATTATTTACTGTGGTAGGGTACACTATAACCCTGTAATATAATAGGTGGTCCTATTTAAAAATTATAGGTCAATATTAAGGTCCGATACCGTGCCGTTAGTTAACAAAGAAAAGTGTCTTCGTATTTCCTTATTATAATGCACTATTTAAAATATACATAGTGTACCCCCTAATTGACCTATATATATTTCCTGTGGTAGGGTACACTATTACCCTGTAATATAATACCTGGTCCAATTTAAATATTATAGGTCAATATTAAGGTCCGATACCCTTCCGTTAGTTAACATAGAAAAATGTCTTTGAATTTTTAAAGCATTTTAGAACGCTTATTTCCTCATTTTAAGCTTCTCAGAACACTTTATTTCGCATGGGCATACATAGTAAACTTTAGGGTCACGCTGTGTACCCCCTAATTGACCTATAATTATTTTACGGGGTAGGGTACACTATAACCCTGTAATATAATAGGTGGTTGAATTTAAAAATTTTAGGTTAATATTAAGGACCGATACCGTGCCGTTAGTTAACATAGAAAAGTGTCTTCGAATTTCCTTGTTTTAATGCACTATTTAAAATATACATAGTGTACCCCCTAATTGACCTTTAATTATTTCCTGTGGTAGGGTACACTATTATCCTGTAATATAATACCTGGTCCAATTTAAATATTATGGGTCAATATTAAGGTCTGATATTGCGCCTTGCGCTAGTTAACCATTGAAAGATGTCTTTGAATTTTAAAAGCATTTTAGAACGCATATTTCTTCATTTTAAGCTTCTCAGAACACTTTATTTCGCATAGGCTTACATAGTAAACTTTAGGGTCACGCTGTGTACCCCCTAAGTGACCTATAATTATTTCCCGTGGTAGGTAACAATATTACCCTGTAATATAATACGTGGTCCAATTTAAAAATTATAGGTAAATATTAAGATCCGATACCGTGCCGTTAGTTAACATAGAAAAATGTCTTTGAATTTTTAAAGCATTTTAGAACGCTTATTTCTTCATTTTAAGCTTCTCAGAACACTCTATTTCGCATAGGCAAACATAGTAAACTTTTGGGTCACGCTGTGTACCACCTAATTGACCTATAATTATTTCCTGTGGTAAGGTACACTATTACCCTGTAATATAATACGTGGTAAAATTTAAAAATTATAGGTCAATATTAAGGTCCGATACCGTGCCGTTAGTTAACATAGAAAAGTGTCTTCGTATTTCCTTGTTTTAATGCACTATTTAAAATATACATAGTGTACCCCCTAAATGACCTATAATTATTTCCTGCGGTAGGGTACACTATTACCCTGTAATATAATAGGTGGTCCAATTTAAAAATTATAGGTCAATATTAAGGTCCGATACCGTGCCGTTAGTTAGCATAGAAAAATGTCTTTGAATTTTTAAAGCATTTTAGAACGCTTATTTCCTCATTTTAAGCTTCTCAGAACACTTTATTTGACATAGGCATACATAGTAAACTTTAGGGTCACTCTGCGTACCCCCTAATTGACCTATAATTATTTCCTGTGGTAGGGTACACTATAACCCTGTAATATAATACGTGGTCCAATTTACAAATTATAGGTCAATATTAAGGTCCGATACCGTGCCGTTAGTTAACATAGAAAAGTGTCTTCGTATTTCCTTGTTTTAATGCACTATTTAAAATATACATAGTGTACCCCCTAATTGACCTATAATTATTTCCTGTGGTAGGGTGCACTATTACCCTGTAATATAATACCTGGTCCAATTTAAATATTATGGGTCAATATTAAGGTCTGATATTGCGCCTTGCGCTAGTTAACCATTGAAAGATGTCTTTGAATTTTTAAAGCATTTTAGAACGCTTATTTCTTCATTTTAAGCTTCTCAGAACACATTATTTCGCATAGGCATACATAGTAAAATTTAGGGTCACGCTGTGTACCCCCTAATTGACCTATAATTATTTCCTGTGGTAGGGTACACTATTACCCTGTAATATAATAGGTGGTCCAATTTAAAAATTATAGGTCAATATTATGGTCCGATACCGTGCCGTTAGTTAGCATAGAAAATTGTCTTTGAATTTTTAAAGCATTTTAGAACGCTTATTTCCTCATTTTAAGCTTCTCAGAACACTTTATTTTGCATAGGCATACATAGTAAACTTTAGGGTCACTCTGCGTACCCCCTAATTGACCTATAATTATTTCCTGTGGTAGGGTACACTATAACCCTGTAATATAATACGTGGTCCAATTTACAAATTATAGGTCAATATTAAGGTCCGATACCGTGCCGTTAGTTAACATAGAAAAGTGTCTTCGTATTTCCTTGTTTTAATGCACTATTTAAAATATACATAGTGTACCCCCTAATTGACCTATAATTATTTCCTGTGGTAGGGTACACTATTACCCTGTAATATAATAACTGGTCCAATTTAAATATTATGGGTCAATATTAAGGTCTGATATTGCGCCTTGCGTTAGTTAACCATTGAAAGATGTCTTTGAATTTTTAAAGCATTTTTGAACGCTTATTTCTTCATTTTAAGCATCTCAGAACACTCTATTTCGCATAGGCATACATAGTAAAATTTAGGGTCACGCTGTGTACCCCCTAAATGACCTATAATTATTTCCTGTGGTAGGGTACACTATTTCCCTGTAATATAATACGTGGTCCAATTTAAAAATTATAGGTCAATATTAAGGTCCGATACCGTGCCGTTAGTTAACATAGAAAAATGTCTTTGAATTTTTAAAGCATTTTAGAACGCTTATTTCCTCATTTTAAGCTTCTCAGAACACTTTATTTCGCATAGGCATACATAGTAAACTTTAGGGTCACTCTGTGTACCCCCTAATTGACCTATAATTATTTCCTGTGGTAGGGTACACTATAACCCTGTAATATAATACGTGGTCCAATTTAAAAATTATAGGTCAATATTAAGGTCCGATACCGTGCCGTTAGTTAACATAGAAAAGTGTCTTCGTATTTTCTTGTTTTAATGCACTATTTAAAACATACATAGTGTACCCCCTAATTGACCTATAATTATTTCCTGTTGTAGGGTACACTATTACCCTGTAATATAATACCTGGTCCAATTGAAATATTATGGTTCCATATTAAGGTCTGATATCGCGCCTTGCGTTAGTTAACCATTGAAAGATGTCTTTGAATTTTTAAAGCATTTTAGAACGCTTATTTCTTCATTTTAAGCTTCTCAGAACACTCTATTTCGCATAGGCATACATAGTAAATTTTAGGGTCATGCTGTGTACCACCTAATTGACCTATAATTATTTCCTGTGGTAAGGTACACTATTACCCTGTAATATAATACGTGGTACAATTTAAAAATTATAGGTCAATATTAAGGTCCGATACCGTGCCGTTAGTTAACATAGAAAAGTGTCTTCGTATTTCCTTGTTTTAATGCACTATTTAAAATATACATAGTGTACCCCCTAAATGACCTATAATTATTTCCTGCGGTAGAGTACACTATTACCCTGTAATATAATAGGTGGTCCAATTTAAAAATTATAGGTCAATATTAAGGTCCGATACCGTGCCGTTAGTTAGCATAGAAAAATGTCTTTGAATTTTTAAAGCATTTTAGAACGCTTATTTCCTCATTTTAAGCTTCTCAGAACACTTTATTTCGCATAGGCATACATAGTAAACTTTAGGGTCACTCTGCGTACCCCCTAATTGACCTATAATTATTTCCTGTGGTAGGGTACACTATAACCCTGTAATATAATACGTGGTCCAATTTACAAATTATAGGTCAATATTAAGGTCCGATACCGTGCCGTTAGTTAACATAGAAAAGTGTCTTCGTATTTCCTTGTTTTAATGCACTATTTAAAATATACATAGTGTACCCCCTAATTGACCTATAATTATTTCCTGTGGTAGGGTGCACTATTACCCTGTAATATAATACCTGGTCCAATTTAAATATTATGGGTCAATATTAAGGTCTGATATTCCGCCTTTAGCTAGTTAACCATTGAAAGATGTCTTTGAATTTTTAAAGCATTTTAGAACGCTTATTTCTTCATTTTAAGCTTCTCAGAACACTTTATTTCGCATAGGCATACATAGTAAAATTCAGGGTCACGCTGTGTACCCCCTAATTGACCTATAATTATTTCCTGTGATAGGGTACACTATAACCCTGTAATATAATACGTGGTCCAATTTACAAATTATAGGTCAATATTAAGGTCCGATACCGTGCCGTTAGTTAACATAGAAAAGTGTCTTCGTATTTCCTTGTTTTAATGCACTATTTAAAATATACATAGTGTACCCCCTAATTGACCTATAATTATTTCCTGTGGTAGGGTACACTATTACCCTGTAATACAATACCTTGTTCAATTTAAATATTATGGGTCAATATTAAGGTTTGATATTGCGCCTTGCGTTAGTTAACCATTGAAAGATGTCTTTGAATTTTTAAAGCATTTTAGAACGCTTATTTCTTCATTTTAAGCTTCTCAGAACACTTTATTTCGCATAGGCATACATAGTAAACTTTAGGGTCACGCTGTGTACCCCTTAATTGACCTATAATTATTTCCTGTGGTAGGGTACACTATTACCCTGTAATATAATAGGTGGTCCAATTTAAAAATTATAGGTCAATATTATGGTCCGATACCGTGCCGTTAGTTAGCATAGAAAAATGTCTTTGAATTTTTAAAGCATTTTAGAACGCTTATTTCCTCATTTTAAGCTTCTCAGAACACTTTATTTTGCATAGGCATACATAGTAAATTTTAGGGTCACTCTGCGTACCCCCTAATTGACCTATAATTATTTCCTGTGGTAGGGTACACTATAACCCTGTAATATAATACGTGGTCCAATTTAAAAATTATAGGTCAATATTAAGGTCCGATACCGTGCCGTTAGTTAACATAGAAAAGTGTCTTCGTATTTTCTTGTTTTAATGCACTATTTAAAACATACATAGTGTACCCCCTAATTGACCTATAATTATTTCCTGTTGTAGGGTACACTATTACCCTGTAATATAATACCTGGTCCAATTGAAATATTATGGTTCCATATTAAGGTCTGATATCGCGCCTTGCGTTAGTTAACCATTGAAAGATGTCTTTGAATTTTTAAAGCATTTTAGAACGCTTATTTCTTCATTTTAAGCTTCTCAGAACACTCTATTTCGCATAGGCATACATAGTAAACTTTAGGGTCACGCTGTGTACCCCCTAATTGACCTATAATTATTTTACGGGGTAGGGTACACTATAACCCTGTAATATAATACGTGGTCCAATTTACAAATTATAGGTCAATATTAAGGTCCGATACCGTGCCGTTAGTTAACATAGAAAAGTGTCTTCGTATTTCCTTGTTTTAATGCACTATTTAAAATATACATAGTGTACCCCCTAATTGACCTATAATTATTTCCTGTGGTAGGGTGCTCTATTACCCTGTAATATAATACCTGGTCCAATTTAAATATTATGGGTCAATATTAAGGTCTGATATTGCGCCTTGCGCTAGTTAACCATTGAAAGATGTCTTTGAATTTTTAAAGCATTTTAGAACGCTTATTTCTTCATTTTAAGCTTCTCAGAACACATTATTTCGCATAGGCATACATAGTAAACTTTAGGGTCACTCTGCGTACCCCCTAATTGATCTATAATTATTTCCTGTGGTAGGGTACACTATAACCCTGTAATATAATACGTGGTCCAATTTACAAATTATAGGTCAATATTAAGGTCCGATACCGTGCCGTTAGTTAACATAGAAAAGTGTCTTCGTATTTCCTTGTTTTAATGCACTATTTAAAATATACATAGTGTACCCCCTAATTGACCTATAATTATTTCCTGTGCTAGGGTACACTATTACCCTGTAATATAATACCTGGTCCAATTTAAATATTATGGGTCAATATTAAGGTCTGATATTGCGCCTTGCGTTAGTTAACCATTGAAAGATGTCTTTGAATTTTTAAAGCATTTTTGAACGCTTATTTCTTCATTTTAAGCATCTCAGAACACTCTATTTCGCATAGGCATACATAGTAAAATTTAGGGTCACGCTGTGTACCCCCTAAATGACCTATAATTATTTCCTGTGGTAGGGTACACTATTTCCCTGTAATATAATACGTGGTCCAATTTAAAAATTATAGGTCAATATTAAGGTCCGATACCGTGCCGTTAGTTAACATAGAAAAATGTCTTTGAATTTTTAAAGCATTTTAGAACGCTTATTTCCTCATTTTAAGCTTCTCAGAACACTTTATTTCGCATAGGCATACATAGTAAACTTTAGGGTCACTCTGTGTACCCCCTAATTGACCTATAATTATTTCCTGTGGTAGGGTACACTATAACCCTGTAATATAATACGTGGTCCAATTTAAAAATTATAGGTCGAAATTAAGGTCCGATACCGTGCCGTTAGTTAACATAGAAAAGTGTCTTCGTATTTTCTTGTTTTAATGCACTATTTAAAACATACATAGTGTACCCCCTAATTGACCTATAATTATTTCCTGTTGTAGGGTACAATATTACCCTGTAATATAATACCTGGTCCAATTGAAATATTATGGTTCCATATTAAGGTCTGATATCGCGCCTTGCGTTAGTTAACCATTGAAAGATGTCTTTGAATTTTTAAAGCATTTTAGAACGCTTATTTCTTCATTTTAAGCTTCTCAGAACACTCTATTTCGCATAGGCATACATAGTAAATTTTAGGGTCATGCTGTGTACCACCTAATTGACCTATAATTATTTCCTGTGGTAAGGTACACTATTACCCTGTAATATAATACGTGGTACAATTTAAAAATTATAGGTCAATATTAAGGTCCGATACCGTGCCGTTAGTTAACATAGAAAAGTGTCTTCGTATTTCCTTGTTTTAATGCACTATTTAAAATATACATAGTGTACCCCCTAATTGACCTATAATTATTTCCTGTGGTAGGGTGCACTATTACCCTGTAATATAATACCTGGTCCAATTTAAATATTATGGGTCAATATTAAGGTCTGATATTGCGCCTTGCGCTAGTTAACCATTGAAAGATGTCTTTGAATTTTTAAAGCATTTTAGAACGCTTATTTCTTCATTTTAAGCTTCTCAGAACACTTTATTTCGCATAGGCATACATAGTAAAATTTAGGATCACGCTGTGTACCCCCTAAATGACCTATAATTATTTCCTGTGGTAGGGCACACTATTACCCTGTAATATAATACGTGGTCCAATTTAAAAATTATAGGTCAATATTAAGGTCCGATACCGTGCCGTTAGTTAACATAGAAAAATGTCTTTGAATTTTTAAAGCATTTTAGAACGCTTATTTCCTCATTTTAAGCTTCTCAGAACACTTTATTTCGCATAGGCATACATAGTAAACTTTAGGGTCACTCTGTGTACCCCCTAATTGACCTATAATTATTTCCTGTGGTAGGGTACACTATAACCCTGTAATATAATACGTGGTCCAGTTTAAAAATTATAGGTCAATATTAAGGTCCGATACCGTGCCGTTAGTTAACATAGAAAAGTGTCTTCGTATTTCCTTGTTTTAATGCACTATTTAAAATATACATAGTGTACCCCCTAATTGACCTATAATTATTTCCTGTGGTAGGGTACACTATTACCCTGTAATATAATACCTGGTCCAATTTAAATATTATGGGTCAATATTAAGGTCTGATATTGCGCCTTGCGTTAGTTAACCATTGAAAGATGTCTTTGAATTTTTAAAGCATTTTAGAACGCTTATTTCTTCATTTTAAGCATCTCAGAACACTCTATTTCGCATAGGCATATAAAGTAAACTTTAGGGTAACTCTGTGTACCCCCTAATTGACCTATAATTATTTCCTGTGGTAGGGTACACTATAACCCTGTAATATAATACGTGGTCAAATTTAAAAATTATAGGTAAATATTAAGGTCCGATACCGTGCCGTTAGTTAACATAGAAAAGTGTCTTCGTATTTCCTTGTTTTAATGCACTATTTAAAATATACATAGTGTACCCCCTAATTGACCTATAATTATTTCCTGTGGTAGGGTACACTATTACCCTGTAATATAATACCTGGTCCAATTTAAATATTATGGGTCAATATTAAGGTCTGATATTGCGCCTAGCGTTAGTTAACCATTGAAAGATGTCTTTGAATTTTTAAAGCATTTTAGAACGCTTATTTCTTCATTTTAAACTTCTCAGAACACTTTATTTCGCATAGGCATACATAGTAAACTTTAGGGTCACACTGTGTACCCCCTAATTGACCTAAAATTATTTCCTGTGGTAGGGTACATTATTATCATGTAATATAATACGTGGTCCAATTTAAAAATTATAGGTCAATATTAAGGTCCGATACCGGGCCGTTAGTTAACATAGAAAAGTGTCTTCGTATTTCCTTGTTTTAATGCACTATTTAAAATATACATAGTGTACCCCCTAATTGACCTATAATTATTTCCTGTGGTAGGGTACACTATTACCCTGTAATACAATACCTTGTTCAATTTAAATATTATGGGACAATATTAAGGTTTGATATTGCGCCTTGCGTTAGTTAACCATTGAAAGATGTCTTTGAATTTTTAAAGCATTTTAGAACGCTTATTTCTTCATTTTAAGCTTCTCAGAACACTTTATTTCGCATAGGCATACATAGTAAACTTTAGGGTCACGCTGTGTACCCCCTAATTGACCTATAATTATTTCCTGTGGTAGGGTACACTATTACCCTGTAATATAATAGGTGGTCCAATTTAAAAATTATTGGTCAATATTAAGGTCCGATACCGTGCCGTTAGTTAGCATAGAAAAATGTCTTTGAATTTTTAAAGCATTTTAGAACGCTTATTTCCTCATTTTAAGCTTCTCAGAACACTTTATTTCGCATAGGCATACATAGTAAATTTTAGGGTCACTCTGCGTACCCCCTAATTGACCTATAATTATTTCCTGTGATAGGGTACACTATAACCCTGTAATATAATACGTGGTCCAATTTACAAATTATAGGTCAATATTAAGGTCCGATACCGTGCCGTTAGTTAACATAGAAAAGTGTCTTCGTATTTCCTTGTTTTAATGCACTATTTAAAATATACATAGTGTACCCCCTAATTGACCTATAATTATTTCCTGTGGTAGGGTACACTAATACCCTGTAATATAATACCTGGTCCAATTGAAATATTATGGTTCCATATTAAGGTCTGATATCGCGCCTTGCGTTAGTTAACCATTGAAAGATGTCTTTGAATTTTTAAAGCATTTTAGAACGCTTATTTCTTCATTTTAAGCTTCTCAGAACACTCTATTTCGCATAGGCATACATAGTAAATTTTAGGGTCATGCTGTGTACCACCTAATTGACCTATAATTATTTCCTGTGGTAAGGTACACTATTACCCTGTAATATAATACGTGGTACAATTTAAAAATTATAGGTCAATATTAAGGTCCGATACCGTGCCGTTAGTTAACATAGAAAAGTGTCTTCGTATTTCCTTGTTTTAATGCACTATTTAAAATATACATAGTGTACCCCCTAATTGACCTATAATTATTTCCTGTGCTAGGGTACACTATTACCCTGTAATATAATACCTGGTCCAATTTAAATATTATGGGTCAATATTAAGGTCTGATATTGCGCCTTGCGTTAGTTAACCATTGAAAGATGTCTTTGAATTTTTAAAGCATTTTTGAACGCTTATTTCTTCATTTTAAGCATCTCAGAACACTCTATTTCGCATAGGCATACATAGTAAAATTTAGGGTCACGCTGTGTACCCCCTAAATGACCTATAATTATTTCCTGTGGTAGGGTACACTATTTCCCTGTAATATAATACGTGGTCCAATTTAAAAATTATAGGTCAATATTAAGGTCCGATACCGCGCCGTTAGTTAACATAGAAAAATGTCTTTGAATTTTTAAAGCATTTTAGAATGCTTATTTCCTCATTTTAAGCTTCTCAGAACACTTTATTTCGCATAGGCATACATAGTAAACTTTAGGGTCACTCTGTGTACCTCCTAATTGACCTATAATTATTTCCTGTGGTAGGGTACACTATAACCCTGTAATATAATACGTGGTCCAATTTAAAAATTATAGGTCAATATTAAGGTCCGATACCGTGCCGTTAGTTAACATAGAAAAGTGTCTTCGTATTTTCTTGTTTTAATGCACTATTTAAAACATACATAGTGTACCCCCTAATTGACCTATAATTATTTCCTGTTGTAGGGTACACTATTACCCTGTAATATAATACCTGGTCCAATTGAAATATTATGGTTCCATATTAAGGTCTGATATCGCGCCTTGCGTTAGTTAACCTTTGAAAGATGTCTTTGAATTTTTAAAGCATTTTAGAACGCTTATTTCTTCATTTTAAGCTTCTCAGAACACTCTATTTCGCATAGGCATACATAGTAAATTTTAGGGTCATGCTGTGTACCACCTAATTGACCTATAATTATTTCCTGTGGTAAGGTACACTATTACCCTGTAATATAATACGTGGTACAATTTAAAAATTATAGGTCAATATTAAGGTCCGATACCGTGCCGTTAGTTAACATAGAAAAGTGTCTTCGTATTTCCTTGTTTTAATGCACTATTTAAAATATACATAGTGTACCCCCTAATTGACCTATAATTATTTCCTGTGGTAGGGTGCACTATTACCCTGTAATATAATACCTGGTCCAATTTAAATATTATGGGTCAATATTAAGGTTTGATATTGCGCCTTGCGCTAGTTAACCATTGAAAGATGTCTTTGAATTTTTAAAGCATTTTAGAACGCTTATTTCTTCATTTTAAGCTTCTCAGAACACTTTATTTCGCATAGGCATACATAGTAAAATTTAGGGTCACGCTGTGTACCCCCTAAATGACCTATAATTATTTCCTGTGGTAGGGCACACTATTACCCTGTAATATAATACGTGGTCCAATTTAAAAATTATAGGTCAATATTAAGGTCCGATACCGTGCCGTTAGTTAACATAGAAAAATGTCTTTGAATTTTTAAAGCATTTTAGAACGCTTATTTCCTCATTTTAAGCTTCTCAGAACACTTTATTTCGCATAGGCATACATAGTAAACTTTAGGGTCACACTGTGTACCCCCTAATTGACCTAAAATTATTTCCTGTGGTAGGGTACATTATTATCATGTAATATAATACGTGGTCCAAGTTAAAAATTATAGGTCAATATTAAGGTCCGATACCGGGCCGTTAGTTAACATAGAAAAGTGTCTTCGTATTTCCTTGTTTTAATGCACTATTTAAAATATACATAGTGTACCCCCTAATTGACCTATAATTATTTCCTGTGGTAGGGTACACTATTACCCTGTAATACAATACCTTGTTCAATTTAAATATTATGGGTCAATATTAAGGTTTGATATTGCGCCTTGCGTTAGTTAACCATTGAAAGATGTCTTTGAATTTTTAAAGCATTTTAGAACGCTTATTTCTTCATTTTAAGCTTCTCAGAACACTTTATTTCGCATAGGCATACATAGTAAACTTTAGGGTCACGCTGTGTACCCCCTAATTGACCTATAATTATTTCCTGTGGTAGGGTACACTATTACCCTGTAATATAATAGGTGGTCCAATTTAAAAATTATAGGTCAATATTAAGGTCCGATACCGTGCCGTTAGTTAGCATAGAAAAATGTCTTTGAATTTTTAAAGCATTTTAGAACGCTTATTTCCTCATTTTAAGCTTCTCAGAACACTTTATTTCGCATAGGCATACATAGTAAACTTTAGGGTCACTCTGCGTACCCCCTAATTGACCTATAATTATTTCCTGTGATAGGGTACACTATAACCCTGTAATATAATACGTGGTCCAATTTACAAATTATAGGTCAATATTAAGGTCCGATACCGTGCCGTTAGTTAACATAGAAAAGTGTCTTCGTATTTCCTTGTTTTAATGCACTATTTAAAATATACATAGTGTACCCCCTAATTGACCTATAATTATTTCCTGTGGTAGGGTACACTATTACCCTGTAATATAATACCTGGTCCAATTGAAATATTATGGTTCCATATTAAGGTCTGATATCGCGCCTTGCGTTAGTTAACCATTGAAAGATGTCTTTGAATTTTTAAAGCATTTTAGAACGCTTATTTCTTCATTTTAAGCTTCTCAGAACACTCTATTTCGCATAGGCATACATAGTAAATTTTAGGGTCATGCTGTGTACCACCTAATTGACCTATAATTATTTCCTGTGGTAAGGTACACTATTACCCTGTAATATAATACGTGGTACAATTTAAAAATTATAGGTCAATATTAAGGTCCGATACCGTGCCGTTAGTTAACATAGAAAAGTGTCTTCGTATTTCCTTGTTTTAATGCACTATTTAAAATATACATAGTGTACCCCCTAATTGACCTATAATTATTTCCTGTGCTAGGGTACACTATTACCCTGTAATATAATACCTGGTCCAATTTAAATATTATGGGTCAATATTAAGGTCTGATATTGCGCCTTGCGTTAGTTAACCATTGAAAGATGTCTTTGAATTTTTAAAGCATTTTTGAACGCTTATTTCTTCATTTTAAGCATCTCAGAACACTCTATTTCGCATAGGCATACATAGTAAAATTTAGGGTCACGCTGTGTACCCCCTAAATGACCTATAATTATTTCCTGTGGTAGGGTACACTATTTCCCTGTAATATAATACGTGGTCCAATTTAAAAATTATAGGTCAATATTAAGGTCCGATACCGTGCCGTTAGTTAACATAGAAAAATGTCTTTGAATTTTTAAAGCATTTTAGAACGCTTATTTCCTCATTTTAAGCTTCTCAGAACACTTTATTTCGCATAGGCATACATAGTAAACTTTAGGGTCACTCTGTGTACCCCCTAATTGACCTATAATTATTTCCTGTGGTAGGGTACACTATAACCCTGTAATATAATACGTGGTCCAATTTAAAAATTATAGGTCAATATTAAGGTCCGATACCGTGCCGTTAGTTAACATAGAAAAGTGTCTTCGTATTTTCTTGTTTTAATGCACTATTTAAAACATACATAGTGTACCCCCTAATTGACCTATAATTATTTCCTGTTGTAGGGTACACTATTACCCTGTAATATAATACCTGGTCCAATTGAAATATTATGGTTCCATATTAAGGTCTGATATCGCGCCTTGCGTTAGTTAACCTTTGAAAGATGTCTTTGAATTTTTAAAGCATTTTAGAACGCTTATTTCTTCATTTTAAGCTTCTCAGAACACTCTATTTCGCATAGGCATACATAGTAAATTTTAGGGTCATGCTGTGTACCACCTAATTGACCTATAATTATTTCCTGTGGTAAGGTACACTATTACCCTGTAATATAATACGTGGTACAATTTAAAAATTATAGGTCAATATTAAGGTCCGATACCGTGCCGTTAGTTAACATAGAAAAGTGTCTTCGTATTTCCTTGTTTTAATGCACTATTTAAAATATACATAGTGTACCCCCTAATTGACCTATAATTATTTCCTGTGGTAAGGTGCACTATTACCCTGTAATATAATACCTAGTCCAATTTAAATATTATGGGTCAATATTAAGGTCTGATATTGCGCCTTGCGCTAGTTAACCATTGAAAGATGTCTTTGAATTTTTAAAGCATTTTAGAACGCTTATTTCTTCATTTTAAGCTTCTCAGAACACTTTATTTCGCATAGGCATACATAGTAAAATTTAGGGTCACGCTGTGTACCCCCTAAATGACCTATAATTATTTCCTGTGGTAGGGCACACTATTACCCTGTAATATAATACGTGGTCCAATTTAAAAATTATAGGTCAATATTAAGGTCCGATACCGTGCCGTTAGTTAACATAGAAAAATGTCTTTGAATTTTTAAAGCATTTTAGAACGCTTATTTCCTCATTTTAAGCTTCTCAGAACACTTTATTTCGCATAGGCATACATAGTAAACTTTAGGGTCACTCTGTGTACCCCCTAATTGACCTATAATTATTTCCTGTGGTAGGGTACACTATAACCCTGTAATATAATACGTGGTCCAATTTACAAATTATAGGTCAATATTAAGGTCCGATACCGTGCCGTTAGTTAACATAGAAAAGTGTCTTCGTATTTCCTTGTTTTAATGCACTATTTAAAATATACATAGTGTACCCCCTAATTGACCTATAATTATTTCCTGTGGTAGGGTGCACTATTACCCTGTAATATAATACCTGGTCCAATTTAAATATTATGGGTCAATATTAAGGTCTGATATTGCGCCTTGCGCTAGTTAACCATTGAAAGATGTCTTTGAATTTTTAAAGCATTTTAGAACGCTTATTTCTTCATTTTAAGCTTCTCAGAACACTCTATTTCGCATAGGCATACATAGTAAATTTTAGGGTCATGCTGTGTACCACCTAATTGACCTATAATTATTTCCTGTGGTAAGGTACACTATTACCCTGTAATATAATACGTGGTACAATTTAAAAATTATAGGTCAATATTAAGGTCCGATACCGTGCCGTTAGTTAACATAGAAAAGTGTCTTCGTATTTCCTTGTTTTAATGCACTATTTAAAATATACATAGTGTACCCCCTAATTGACCTATAATTATTTCCTGTGGTAGGGTGCACTATTACCCTGTAATATAATACCTGGTCCAATTTAAATATTATGGGTCAATATTAAGGTCTGATATTGCGCCTTGCGCTAGTTAACCATTGAAAGATGTCTTTGAATTTTTAAAGCATTTTAGAACGCTTATTTCTTTATTTTAAGCTTCTCAGAACACTTTATTTCGCATAGGCATACATAGTAAAATTTAGGGTCACGCTGTGTACCCCCTAATTGACCTATTATTATTTCCTGTGATAGGGTACACTATAACCCTGTAATATAATACGTGGTCCAATTTACAAATTATAGGTCAATATTAAGGTCCGATACCGTGCCGTTAGTTAACATAGAAAAATGTCTTTGAATTTTTAAAGCATTTTAGAACGCTTATTTCCTCATTTTAAGCTTCTCAGAACACTTTATTTCGCATAGGCATACATAGTAAACTTTAGGGTCACTCTGTGTACCCCCTAATTGACCTATAATTATTTCCTGTGGTAGGGTACACTATAACCCTGTAATATAATACGTGGTCCAATTTAAAAATTATAGGTCAATATTAAGGTCCGATACCGTGCCGTTAGTTAACATAGAAAAGTGTCTTCGTATTTTCTTGTTTTAATGCACTATTTAAAACATACATAGTGTACCCCCTAATTGACCTATAATTATTTCCTGTTGTAGGGTACACTATTACCCTGTAATATAATACCTGGTCCAATTGAAATATTATGGTTCCATATTAAGGTCTGATATCGCGCCTTGCGTTAGTTAACCTTTGAAAGATGTCTTTGAATTTTTAAAGCATTTTAGAACGCTTATTTCTTCATTTTAAGCTTCTCAGAACACTCTATTTCGCATAGGCATACATAGTAAATTTTAGGGTCATGCTGTGTACCACCTAATTGACCTATAATTATTTCCTGTGGTAAGGTACACTATTACCCTGTAATATAATACGTGGTACAATTTAAAAATTATAGGTCAATATTAAGGTCCGATACCGTGCCGTTAGTTAACATAGAAAAGTGTCTTCGTATTTCCTTGTTTTAATGCACTATTTAAAATATACATAGTGTACCCCCTAATTGACCTATAATTATTTCCTGTGGTAAGGTGCACTATTACCCTGTAATATAATACCTGGTCCAATTTAAATATTATGGGTCAATATTAAGGTCTGATATTGCGCCTTGCGCTAGTTAACCATTGAAAGATGTCTTTGAATTTTTAAAGCATTTTAGAACGCTTATTTCTTCATTTTAAGCTTCTCAGAACACTTTATTTCGCATAGGCATACATAGTAAAATTTAGGGTCACGCTGTGTACCCCCTAAATGACCTATAATTATTTCCTGTGGTAGGGCACACTATTACCCTGTAATATAATACGTGGTCCAATTTAAAAATTATAGGTCAATATTAAGGTCCGATACCGTGCCGTTAGTTAACATAGAAAAATGTCTTTGAATTTTTAAAGCATTTTAGAACGCTTATTTCCTCATTTTAAGCTTCTCAGAACACTTTATTTCGCATAGGCATACATAGTAAACTTTAGGGTCACTCTGTGTACCCCCTAATTGACCTATAATTATTTCCTGTGGTAGGGTACACTATAACCCTGTAATATAATACGTGGTCCAATTTACAAATTATAGGTCAATATTAAGGTCCGATACCGTGCCGTTAGTTAACATAGAAAAGTGTCTTCGTATTTCCTTGTTTTAATGCACTATTTAAAATATACATAGTGTACCCCCTAATTGACCTATAATTATTTCCTGTGGTAGGGTATAATATTACCCTGTAATATAATACCTGGTCCAATTGAAATATTATGGTTCCATATTAAGGTCTGATATCGCGCCTTGCGTTAGTTAACCATTGAAAGATGTCTTTGAATTTTTAAAGCATTTTAGAACGCTTATTTCTTCATTTTAAGCTTCTCAGAACACTCTATTTCGCATAGGCATACATAGTAAATTTTAGGGTCATGCTGTGTACCACCTAATTGACCTATAATTATTTCCTGTGGTAAGGTACACTATTACCCTGTAATATAATACGTGGTACAATTTAAAAATTATAGGTCAATATTAAGGTCCGATACCGTGCCGTTAGTTAACATAGAAAAGTGTCTTCGTATTTCCTTGTTTTAATGCACTATTTAAAATATACATAGTGTACCCCCTAATTGACCTATAATTATTTCCTGTGGTAGGGTGCACTATTACCCTGTAATATAATACCTGGTCCAATTTAAATATTATGGGTCAATATTAAGGTCTGATATTGCGCCTTGCGCTAGTTAACCATTGAAAGATGTCTTTGAATTTTTAAAGCATTTTAGAACGCTTATTTCTTCATTTTAAGCTTCTCAGAACACTCTATTTCGCATAGGCATACATAGTAAATTTTAGGGTCATGCTGTGTACCACCTAATTGACCTATAATTATTTCCTGTGGTAAGGTACACTATTACCCTGTAATATAATACGTGGTACAATTTAAAAATTATAGGTCAATATTAAGGTCCGATACCGTGCCGTTAGTTAACATAGAAAAGTGTCTTCGTATTTCCTTGTTTTAATGCACTATTTAAAATATACATAGTGTACCCCCTAATTGACCTATAATTATTTCCTGTGGTAGGGTGCACTATTACCCTGTAATATAATACCTGGTCCAATTTAAATATTATGGGTCAATATTAAGGTCTGATATTGCGCCTTGCGCTAGTTAACCATTGAAAGATGTCTTTGAATTTTTAAAGCATTTTAGAACGCTTATTTCTTTATTTTAAGCTTCTCAGAACACTTTATTTCGCATAGGCATACATAGTAAAATTTAGGGTCACGCTGTGTACCCCCTAATTGACCTATAATTATTTCCTGTGATAGGGTACACTATAACCCTGTAATATAATACGTGGTCCAATTTACAAATTATAGGTCAATATTAAGGTCCGATACCGTGCCGTTAGTTAACATAGAAAAATGTCTTTGAATTTTTAAAGCATTTTAGAACGCTTATTCCCTCATTTTAAGCTTCTCAGAACACTTTATTTCGCATAGGCATACATAGTAAACTTTAGGGTCACTCTGTGTACCCCCTAATTGACCTATAATTATTTCCTGTGGTAGGGTACACTATAACCCTGTAATATAATACGTGGTCCAGTTTAAAAATTATAGGTCAATATTAAGGTCCGATACCGTGCCGTTAGTTAACATAGAAAAGTGTCTTCGTATTTCCTTGTTTTAATGCACTATTTAAAATATACATAGTGTACCCCCTAATTGACCTATAATTATTTCCTGTGGTAGGGTACACTATTACCCTGTAATAAAATACCTGGTCCAATTTAAATATTATGGGTCAATATTAAGGTCTGATATTGCGCCTTGCGTTAGTTAACCATTGAAAGATGTCTTTGAATTTTTAAAGCATTTTAGAACGCTTATTTCTTCATTTTAAGCATCTCAGAACACTCTATTTCGCATAGGCATATATAGTAAACTTTAGGGTCACTCTGTGTACCCCCTAATTGACCTATAATTATTTCCTGTGGTAGGGTACACTATAACCCTGTAATATAATACGTGGTCAAATTTAAAAATTATAGGTCAATATTAAGGTCCGATACCGTGCCGTTAGTTAACATAGAAAAGTGTCTTCGTATTTCCTTGTTTTAATGCACTATTTAAAATATACATAGTGTACCCCCTAATTGACCTATAATTATTTCCTGTGGTAGGGTACACTATTACCCTGTAATATAATACCTGGTCCAATTTAAATATTATGGGTCAATATTAAGGTCTGATATTGCGCCTAGCGTTAGTTAACCATTGAAAGATGTCTTTGAATTTTTAAAGCATTTTAGAACGCTTATTTCTTCATTTTAAGCTTCTCAGAACACTTTATTTCGCATAGGCATACATAGTAAACTTTAGGGTCACACTGTGTACCCCCTAATTGACCTAAAATTATTTCCTGTGGTATGGTACATTATTATCATGTAATATAACACGTGGTCTAATTTGAAAATTATAGGTCAATATTAAGGTCCGATACCGGGCCGTTAGTTAACATAGAAAAGTGTCTTCGTATTTCCTTGTTTTAATGCACTATTTAAAATATACATAGTGTACCCCCTAATTGACCTATAATTATTTCCTGTGGTAGGGTGCACTATTACCCTGTAATATAATACCTGGTCCAATTTAAATATTATGGGTCAGTATTAAGGTCTGATATTGCGCCTTGCGCTAGTTAACCATTGAAAGATGTCTTTGAATTTTTAAAGCATTTTAGAACGCTTATTTCTTCATTTTAAGCTTCTCAGAACACTTTATTTCTCATAGGCATACATAGTAAACTTTAGGGTCACGCTGTGTACCCCCTAATTGACCTATAATTATTTCCTGTGGTAGGGTACACTATTACCCTGTAATATAATACGTGGTCCAATTTAAAAATTATTGGTCAATATTAAGGTCCGATACCGTGCCGTTAGTTAACATAGAAAAGTGTCTTTGTATTTCCTTGTTTTAATGCACTATTTAAAATATACATAGTGGACCCCCTAATTGACCTATAATTATTTCCTGTGGTAGGGTACACTATTACCCTGTAATATAATACCTGGTCCAATTTAAATATTATGGGTCAATATTAAGGTCTGATATTGCGCCTTGCGTTAGTTAACCATTGAAAGATGTCTTTGAATTTTTAAAGCATTTTAGAACGCTTATTTCTTCATTTTAAGCTTCTCAGAACACTCTATTTCGCATAGGCATGCATAGTAAAATTTAGAGTCACGCTGTGTACCCCCTAAATGATCTATAACTATTTCCTGTGGTAGGGTACACTATTACCCTGTAATATAATACGTTGTCCAATTTAAAAATTATAGGTCAATATTAAGGTCCGATACCATGCCGTTAGTTAACATTGAAAAATGTCTGAATTTTTAAAGCATTTTAGAACGCTTATTTCCTCATTTTAAGCTTCTCAGAACACTTTATTTCGCATAGGCATACATAGTAAACATTAGGGTCACGCTGTGTAACCCCTAATTGACCTATAATTATTTCCTGTGGTAGGATACACTATAACCCTGTAATATAATACGTGGTCCAATTTAAAAATTATAGGTCAATATTAAGGTCCGATACCGTGCCGTTAGTTAACATAGAAAAGTGTCTTCGAATTTCCTTGTTTTAATGCACTATTTAAAATATACATAGTGTACCCCCTAATAGACCTATAATTATTTCCTGTGGTAGGGTACACTATTACCCTGTAATATAATACGTGGTCCAATTTAAAAATTATAAGTCAATATTAAGGTCCGATACCGTGCCGTTAGTTAACATTGAAAAATGTCTTTGAATTTTTAAAGCATTTTTGAACGCTTATTTCTTCATTTTAAGCTTCTCAGAGCACTCTATTTCGCATAGGCATGCATAGTAAAATTTAGGGTCACGCTGTGTACCCCCTAAATGATCTATAATTATTTCCTAATGTAGGATACACTATAACCCTGTAATATAATACGTGGTCCAATTTAAAAATTATAGGTCAATATTAAGGTCCGATACCGAGCCGTTAGTTAACATAGAAAAGTGTCTTTGAATTTTTAAAGCATTTTAGAACGCTTATTTCCTCATTTTAAGCTTCTCAGAACAGTTTATTTCGCATAGGCATACATAGTAAACTTTAGGGTCACACTGCGTATCCCCTAATTGACCTATAATTATTTCCTGTGGTAGGGTACACTATTACCCTGTAATATAATACGTGGTCCAATTTAAAAATTATAGGTCAATATTAAGGTCCGATACCGTGCCGTTAGTTAACATAGAAAAGTGTCTTCGTATTTCCTTGTTTTAATGCACTATTTAAAATATACATAGTGCACCCCCTAATTGACCTATAATTATTTCCTGCGGTAGGGTACACTATTACCCTGTAATATAATACGTGTTCCAATTTAAAAATTATAGGTCAATATTAAGGTCCGATACCGTGAAGTTAGTTAACATAGAAAAGTGTCTTCGAATTTCCTTGTTTTAATGCACTATTTAAAATATACATAGTGTACCCCCTAACTGACGTATAATTATTTCCTGTGGTAGGGTACACTATTACCCTGTAATATAATACCTGGTCCAATTTAAATATTATGGGTCAATATTAAGGTCTGATATTGCGCCTAGCGTTAGTTAACCATTGAAAGATGTCTTTGAATTTTTAAAGCATTTTAGAACGCTTATTTCTTCATTTTAAGCTTCTCAGAACACTCTATTTCGCATAGGCATACATAGTAAACTTTAGGGTCACGCTGTGTACCCCCTAATTGACCTATAATTATTTCCTGTGGTAGGGTACACTATTACCCTATAATATAATACGTGGTCCAATTTAAAAATTATAGGTCAATATTAAGGTCCGATACCGTGCCATTAGTTAACATAGAAAAGTGTCTTCGTATTTCCTTGTTTTAATGCACTATTTAAAATATACATAGTGTACCCCCTAATTGACCTATAATTATTTCCTGAGGTAGGGTACACTATTACCCTGTAATATAATACCTGGTCCAATTTAAATATTATGGGTCAATATTAAGGTCTGATATTGCGCCTTGCGCTAGTTAACCATTGAAAGATGTCTTTGAATTTTTAAAGCATTTTACAACGCTTATTTCTTCATTTTAAGCTTCTCAGAACACTCTATTTCGCATAGGCATACATAGTAAAATTTAGGGTCACGCTGTGTACTCCCTAAATGACCTATAATTATTTCCTGTGTTAGGGTACACAATTACCCTGTAATATAATACGTGGTCGAATTTAAAAATTATACGTCAATATTAAGGTCCGATACCGTGCCGTTAGTTAACATAGAAAAGTGTCTTTGAATTTTTAAAGCATTTTAGAACGCTTATTTCCTCATTTTAAGCTTCTCAGAACACTTTATTTTGCATAGGCATACATAGTAAACTTTAGGGTCACACTGTGTACCCCCTAATTGACCTATAATTATTTCCTGTGGTAGGGTACACTATTACCATGCAATATAATACGTGGTCCAATTTAAAAATTATAGGTCAATATTAAGGTCCGATACCGTGCCGTTAGTTAACATAGAAAAGTGTCTTCGTATTTCCTTGTTTAAATGCACTATTTAAAATATACATAGTGTACCCCCTAATTGACCTATAATTATTTCCTGTGGTAGGGTACACTATTACCCTGTAATATAATACCTGGTCCAATTCAAATATTATGGGTCAATATTAAGGTCTGATATTGCGCCTTGCGTTAGTTAACCATTGAAAGATGTCTTTGAATTTTTAAAGCATTTTAGAACGCTAATTTCTTCATTTTAAGCTTCTCAGAACACTCTATTTCGCATAGGCATACATAGTAAACTTTAGGGTCACGCTGTGTACCCTCTAATTGACCTATAATTATTTCCTGTATTAGGATACACTATAACCCTGTAATATAATACGTGGTCCAATTTAAAAATTATAGGTCAATATTAAGGTCCGATTCCGTGCCGTTAGTTAACATAGAAAAGTGTCTTCGAATTTCCTTGTTTTAATGCACTATTTAAAATATACATAGTGTACCCCCTAATTGACCTATAATTATTTCCTGTGGTAGGGTACACTATTACCCTGTGATATAATACCTGGTTCAAGTTAAATATTATGGGTCAATATTAAGGTCTGATATTGCGCCTTGCGTTAGTTAACCATTGAAAGATGTCTTTGAATTTTTAAAGCATTTTAGAACGCTTATTTCCTCATTTTAAGCTTCTCAGAACACTTTATTTCGCATAGGCATACATAGTAAACTTTAGGGTCACGCTGTGTACCCCCTAATTGACCTATAATTATTTCCTTTGGTAGGGTACACTATTACCCTGTAATATAATACCTGGTCCAATTTAAATATTATGGGTCAATATTAAGGTTTGATATTGCGCCTTGCGTTAGTTAACCATTGAAAGATGTCTTTGAATTTTTAAAGCATTTTAGAACGCTTATTTCTTCATTTTAAGCTTCTCTGAACACTTTATTTCGCATAGGCATACATAGTAAACTTTAGGGTCACGCTGTGTACCCCCTAATTGACCTATAATTATTTCCTGTGGTAGGGAACACTATTACCCTGTAATATAATAGGTGGTCCAATTTAAAAATTATAGGTCAATATTAAGGTCCGATACCGTGCCGTTAGTTAACATAGAAAAATGTCTTTGAATTTTTAAAGCATTTTAGAACGCTTATTTCCTCATTTTAAGCTTCTCAGAACACTTTATTTCGCATAGGCATACATAGTAAACTTTTGGGTCACTCTGCGTACCCCCTAATTGACCTATAATTATTTCCTGTGGTAGGGTACACTATAACCCTGTAATATAATACGTGTTCCAATTTAAAAATTATAGGTCAATATTAAGGTCCGATACCGTGCCGTTAGTTGACATAGAAAAGTGTCTTCGTATTTCCTTGTTTTAATGCACTATTTAAAATATACATAGTGTACCCCCTAATTGACCTATAATTATTTCCTGTGGTAGGGTACACTATTACCCTGTAATATAATACCTGGTCCAATTTAAATATTATGGGTCAATATTAAGGTCTGATATTGCGCCTTGCGTTAGTTAACCATTGAAAGATGTCTTTGAATTTTTAAAGCATTTTAGAACGCTTATTTCTTCATCTCAGAACACTCTATTTCGCATAGGCATACATAGTAAACTTTAGGGTCACTCTGTGTACCCCCTAATTGACCTATAATTATTTCCTGTGGTAGGATACACTATAACCCTGTAATATAATACGTGGTCCAATTTAAAAATTATAGGTCAATATTAAGGTCCGATACCGTGCCGTTAGTTAACATAGAAAAGTGTCTTCGTATTTCCTTGTTTTAATGCACTATTTAAAATATACATAGTGTACCCCCTAATTGACCTATAATTATTTCCTGTGGTAGGGTACACTATTACCCTGTAATATAATACCTGGTCCAATTTAAATATTATGGGTCAATATTAAGGTCGGATATTGCGCTTTGCGTTAGTTAACCATTGAAAGATGTCTTTGAATTTTTAAAGCATTTTAGAACGCTTATTTCTTCATTTTAAGCTTCTCAGAACACTCTATTTCGCATAGGCATACATAGTAAAATTTAGGGTCACGCTGTGTACCCCCTAAATGACCTATAATTATTTCCTGTGGTAGGGTACACTATTTCCCTGTAATATAATACGTGGTCCAATTTAAAAATTATAGGTCAATATTAAGGTCCGATACCGTGCCGTTAGTTAACATAGAAAAGTGTCTTCGTATTTCCTTGTTTTAATGCACTATTTAAAATATACATAGTGTACCCCCTAATTATCCTATAATTATTTCCTTTGGTAGGGTACACTATTACCCTGTAATATAATACCTGGTCCAATTTAAATAATATGGGTCAATATTAAGGTCTGATATTGCGCCTTGCTTTAGTTAACCATTGAAAGATGTCTTTGAATTTTTAAAGCATTTTAGAACGCTTATTTCTTAATTTTAAGCTTCTCAGAACACTTTATTTCTCAGAGGCATACATAGTAAAATTTAGGGTCACGCTGTGTACCCCCTAATTTACCTATAATTATTTCCTGTGATAGGGTACACTATAACCCTGTAATATAATACGTGGTCCAATTTAAAAATTATAGGTCAATATTAAGGTCCGATACCGTGCCGTTAGTTAACATAGAAAAGTGTCTTCGAATTTCCTTGTTTTAATGCACTATTTAAAATATACATAGTGTACCCCCTAATTGACCTATAATTATTTCCTGTGGTAGGGTACACTATTACCCTGTAATATAATACCTGGTCCAATTTAAATAATATGGGTCAATATTAAGGTCTGATATTGCGCCTTGCGTTAGTTAACCATTGAAAGATGTCTTTGAATTTTTAAAGCATTTTAGAACGCTTATTTCTTAATTTCAAGCTTCTCAGAACACTCTATTTCGCATAGGCATACATAGTAAAATTTAGGGTCACGCTGTGTACCCCCTAAATGACCTATAATTATTTCCTGTGGTAGGATACACTATTACCCTGTAATATAATACGTGGTCCAATTTAAAAATTATAGGTCAATATTAAGCTCCGATACCGTGCCGTTAGTTAACATAGAAAAGAGTCTTCGAATTTCCTTGTTTTAATGTACTATTTAAAATATACATAGTGTACCCCCTAATTGACCTATAATTATTTCCTGTGGTAGGGTACACTATTACCCTGTAATATAATACCTGGTCCAATTTAAATATTATGGTTCCATATTAAGGTCTGATATCGCGCCTTGCGTTAGTTAACCATTGAAAGATGTCTTTGAATTTTTAAAGCATTTTAGAACGCTTATTTCTTCAATTTAAGCTTCTCAGAACACTCTATTTCGCATAGGCATGCATAGTAAAATTTAGGGTCACGCTGTGTACCCCCTAATTGACCTATAATTATTTCCTGTGGTAGGGTACACTATTACCCTGTAATATAATACCTGGTCCAATTTAAATATTATGGGTCAATATTAAGGTCTGATATTGCGCCTTGCGTTAGTTAACCATTGAAAGATGTCTTTGAATTTTTAAAGCATTTTAGAAAGCTTATTTCTTCATTTTAAGCTTCTCAGAACACTCTATTTCGCATAGGCATACATAGTAAAATTTAGGGTCACGCTGTGTACCCCCTAAATGACCTATAATTATTTCCTGAGGTAGGGTACACTATTACCCTGTAATATAATACGTGGTCCAATTTAAAAATTATAGGTCAATATTAAGCTCCGATACCGTGCCGTTAGTTAACATAGAAAAGAGTCTTCGAATTTCCTTGTTTTAATGCGCTATTTAAAATATACATAGTGTACCCCCTAATTGACCTATAATTATTTCCTGTTGTAGGGTACACTATTACCCTATAATATAATACCTGGTCCAATTTAAATATTATGGTTCCATATTAAGGTCTGATATCGCGCCTTGCGTTAGTTAACCATTGAAAGATGTCTTTGAATTTTTAAAGCATTTTAGAACGCTTATTTCTTCATTTTAAGCTTCTCAGAACACTCTATTTCGCATAGGCATACATAGTAAACTTTAGGGTCACGCTGTGTACCCCCTAATTGACCTATAATTATTTCCTGTGGTAGGGTACACTATTACCCTGTAATATAATACGTGATCCAATTTAAAAATTGTAGGTCAATATTAAGGTCCGATAACGTGCCGTTAGTTAACATAGAAAAGTGTCTTCGAATTTCCTTGTTTTAATGCACTATTTAAAATATACATAGTGTACCCCCTAATTGACCTATAATTATTTCCTGTTGTAGGGTACACTATTACCCTGTAATATAATTCCTGGTCCAATTTAAATATTATGGTTCCATATTAAGGTCTGATATCGCGCCTTGCGTTAGTTAACCATTGAAAGATGTCTTTGAAATTTTAAAGCATTTTAGAACGCATATTTCTTCATTTTAAGCTTCTCAGAACACTCTATTTCGCATAGGCATACATAGTAAACTTTAGGGTCACGCTGTGTACCCCCTAATTGACCTACAATTATTTCCTGAGGTAGGGTACACTATTACCCTGTAATATAATACGTGGTCCAATTTAAAAATTATAGGTCAATATTAAGGTCCGATACCGTGCCGTTAGTTAACATAGAAAAGTGTCTTTGAATTTTTAAAGCATTTTAGAACGCTTATTTCCTCATTTTAAGCTTCTCAGAACACTTTATTTCGCATAGGCATACATAGTAAACTTTAGGGTCACGCTGTGTACCCCCTAATTGACCTATAATTATTTCCTGTTTTAGGGTACACTATTTCCCTGTAATATAATACGTGGTCCAATTGAAAAATTATAGGTCAATATTAAGGTCCGATACCGTGCCGTTAGTTAACATAGAAAAGTGTCTTTGTATTTCCTTGTTTTAATGCACTATTTAAAATATACATAGTGTACCCCCTAATTGACCTATAATTATTTCCTTTGGTAGGGTACACTATTACCCTGTAATATAATACCTGGTCCAATTTAAATAATATGGGTCAATATTAAGGTCTGATATTGCGCCTTGCTTTAGTTAACCATTGAAAGATGTCTTTGAATTTTTAAAGCATTTTAGAACGCTTATTTCTTAATTTTAAGCTTCTCAGAACACTTTATTTCTCAGAGGCATACATAGTAAAATTTAGGGTCACGCTGTGTACCCCCTAATTTACCTATAATTATTTCCTGTGATAGGGTACACTATAACCCTGTAATATAATACGTGGTCCAATTTAAAAATTATAGGTCAATATTAAGGTCCGATACCGTGCCGTTAGTTAACATAGAAAAGTGTCTTCGAATTTCCTTGTTTTAATGCACTATTTAAAATATACATAGTGTACCCCCTAATTGACCTATAATTATTTCCTGTGGTAGGGTACACTATTACCCTGTAATATAATACCTGGTCCAATTTAAATATTATGGGTCAATATTAAGGTCTGATATTGCGCCTTGCGTTAGTTAACCATTGAAAGATGTCTTTGAATTTTTAAAGCATTTTAGAACGCTTATTTCTTCATCTCAGAACACTCTATTTCGCATAGGCATACATAGTAAACTTTAGGGTCACTCTGTGTACCCCCTAATTGACCTATAATTATTTCCTGTGGTAGGATACACTATAACCCTGTAATATAATACGTGGTCCAATTTAAAAATTATAGGTCAATATTAAGGTCCGATACCGTGCCGTTAGTTAACATAGAAAAGTGTCTTCGTATTTCCTTGTTTTAATGCACTATTTAAAATATACATAGTGTACCCCCTAATTGACCTATAATTATTTCCTGTGGTAGGGTACACTATTACCCTGTAATATAATACCTGGTCCAATTTAAATATTATGGGTCAATATTAAGGTCGGATATTGCGCCTTGCGTTAGTTAACCATTGAAAGATGTCTTTGAATTTTTAAAGCATTTTAGAACGCTTATTTCTTCATTTTAAGCTTCTCAGAACACTCTATTTCGCATAGGCATACATAGTAAAATTTAGGGTCACGCTGTGTACCCCCTAAATGACCTATAATTATTTCCTGTGGTAGGGTACACTATTACCCTGTAATATAATACGTGGTCCAATTTAAAAATTATAGGTCAATATTAAGGTCCGATACCGTGCCGTTAGTTAACATAGAAAAGTGTCTTCGTATTTCCTTGTTTTAATGCACTATTTAAAATATACATAGTGTACCCCCTAATTATCCTATAATTATTTCCTTTGGTAGGGTACACTATTACCCTGTAATATAATACCTGGTCCAATTTAAATAATATGGGTCAATATTAAGGTCTGATATTGCGCCTTGCTTTAGTTAACCATTGAAAGATGTCTTTGAATTTTTAAAGCATTTTAGAACGCTTATTTCTTAATTTTAAGCTTCTCAGAACACTTTATTTCTCAGAGGCATACATAGTAAAATTTAGGGTCACGCTGTGTACCCCCTAATTGACCTATAATTATTTCCTGTGGTAGGGTACACTATTACCCTGTAATATAATACCTGGTCCAATTTAAATATTATGGGTCAATATTAAGGTCTGATATTGCGCCTTGCGTTAGTTAACCATTGAAAGATGTCTTTGAATTTTTAAAGCATTTTAGAAAGCTTATTTCTTCATTTTAAGCTTCTCAGAACACTCTATTTCGCATAGGCATACATAGTAAAATTTAGGGTCACGCTGTGTACCCCCTAAATGACCTATAATTATTTCCTGAGGTAGGGTACACTATTACCCTGTAATATAATACGTGGTCCAATTTAAAAATTATAGGTCAATATTAAGCTCCGATACCGTGCCGTTAGTTAACATAGAAAAGAGTCTTCGAATTTCCTTGTTTTAATGCACTATTTAAAATATACATAGTGTACCCCCTAATTGACCTATAATTATTTCCTGTTGTAGGGTACACTATTACCCTATAATATAATACCTGGTCCAATTTAAATATTATGGTTCCATATTAAGGTCCGATATCGCGCCTTGCGTTAGTTAACCATTGAAAGATGTCTTTGAATTTTTAAAGCATTTTAGAACGCTTATTTCTTCATTTTAAGCTTCTCAGAACACTCTATTTCGCATAGGCATACATAGTAAACTTTAGGGTCACGCTGTGTACCCCCTAATTGACCTATAATTATTTCCTGTGGTAGGGTACACTATTACCCTGTAATATAATACGTGATCCAATTTAAAAATTGTAGGTCAATATTAAGGTCCGATAACGTGCCATTAGTTAACATAGAAAAGTGTCTTCGAATTTCCTTGTTTTAATGCACTATTTAAAATATACATAGTGTACCCCCTAATTGACCTATAATTATTTCCTGTTGTAGGGTACACTATTACCCTGTAATATAATTCCTGGTCCAATTTAAATATTATGGTTCCATATTAAGGTCTGATATCGCGCCTTGCGTTAGTTAACCATTGAAAGATGTCTTTGAAATTTTAAAGCATTTTAGAACGCATATTTCTTCATTTTAAGCTTCTCAGAACACTCTATTTCGCATAGTCATACATAGTAAACTTTAGGGTCACGCTGTGTACCCCCTAATTGACCTACAATTATTTCCTGAGGTAGGGTACACTATTACCCTGTAATATAATACGTGGTCCAATTTAAAAATTATAGGTCAATATTAAGGTCCGATACCGTGCCGTTAGTTAACATAGAAAAGTGTCTTTGAATTTTTAAAGCATTTTAGAACGCTTATTTCCTCATTTTAAGCTTCTCAGAACACTTTATTTCGCATAGGCATACATAGTAAACTTTAGGGTCACGCTGTGTACCCCCTAATTGACCTATAATTATTTCCTGTTTTAGGGTACACTATTTCCCTGTAATATAATACGTGGTCCAATTGAAAAATTATAGGTCAATATTAAGGTCCGATACCGTGCCGTTAGTTAACATAGAAAAGTGTCTTTGTATTTCCTTGTTTTAATGCACTATTTAAAATATACATAGTGTACCCCCTAATTGACCTATAATTATTTCCTTTGGTAGGGTACACTATTACCCTGTAATATAATACCTGGTCCAATTTAAATAATATGGGTCAATATTAAGGTCTGATATTGCGCCTTGCTTTAGTTAACCATTGAAAGATGTCTTTGAATTTTTAAAGCATTTTAGAACGCTTATTTCTTAATTTTAAGCTTCTCAGAACACTTTATTTCTCAGAGGCATACATAGTAAAATTTAGGGTCACGCTGTGTACCCCCTAATTTACCTATAATTATTTCCTGTGATAGGGTACACTATAACCCTGTAATATAATACGTGGTCCAATTTAAAAATTATAGGTCAATATTAAGGTCCGATACCGTGCCGTTAGTTAACATAGAAAAGTGTCTTCGAATTTCCTTGTTTTAATGCACTATTTAAAATATACATAGTGTACCCCCTAATTGACCTATAATTATTTCCTGTGGTAGGGTACACTATTACCCTGTAATATAATACCTGGTCCAATTTAAATAATATGGGTCAATATTAAGGTCTGATATTGCGCCTTGCGTTAGTTAACCATTGAAAGATGTCTTTGAATTTTTAAAGCATTTTAGAACGCTTATTTCTTAATTTCAAGCTTCTCAGAACACTCTATTTCGCATAGGCATACATAGTAAAATTTAGGGTCACGCTGTGTACCCCCTAAATGACCTATAATTATTTCCTGTGGTAGGATACACTATTACCCTGTAATATAATACGTGGTCCAATTTAAAAATTATAGGTCAATATTAAGCTCCGATACCGTGCCGTTAGTTAACATAGAAAAGAGTCTTCGAATTTCCTTGTTTTAATGTACTATTTAAAATATACATAGTGTACCCCCTAATTGACCTATAATTATTTCCTGTGGTAGGGTACACTATTACCCTGTAATATAATACCTGGTCCAATTTAAATATTATGGTTCCATATTAAGGTCTGATATCGCGCCTTGCGTTAGTTAACCATTGAAAGATGTCTTTGAATTTTTAAAGCATTTTAGAACGCTTATTTCTTCAATTTAAGCTTCTCAGAACACTCTATTTCGCATAGGCATGCATAGTAAAATTTAGGGTCACGCTGTGTACCCCCTAATTGACCTATAATTATTTCCTGTGGTAGGGTACACTATTACCCTGTAATATAATACCTGGTCCAATTTAAATATTATGGGTCAATATTAAGGTCTGATATTGCGCCTTGCGTTAGTTAACCATTGAAAGATGTCTTTGAATTTTTAAAGCATTTTAGAAAGCTTATTTCTTCATTTTAAGCTTCTCAGAACACTCTATTTCGCATAGGCATACATAGTAAAATTTAGGGTCACGCTGTGTATCCCCTAAATGACCTATAATTATTTCCTGAGGTAGGGTACACTATTACCCTGTAATATAATACGTGGTCCAATTTAAAAATTATAGGTCAATATTAAGGTCCGATACCGTGCCGTTAGTTAACATAGAAAAGTGTCTTTGAATTTTTAAAGCATTTTAGAACGCTTATTTCCTCATTTTAAGATTCTCAGAACACTTTATTTCGCATAGGCATACATAGTAAACTTTAGGGTCACGCTGTGTACCCCCTAATTGACCTATAATTATTTCCTGTTTTAGGGTACACTATTTCCCTGTAATATAATACGTGGTCCAATTGAAAAATTATAGGTCAATATTAAGGTCCGATACCGTGCCGTTAGTTAACATAGAAAAGTGTCTTTGTATTTATTTGTTTTAATGCACTATTTAAAATATACATAGTGTACCCCCTAATTGACCTATAATTATTTCCTGTGGTAGGGTACACTATTACCCTATAATATAATACCAGGTCCAATTTAAATATTATGGTTCCATATTAAGGTCTGATATCGTGCCTTGCGTTAGTTAACCATTGAAAGATGTCTTTGAATTCTTAAAGCATTTTAGAACGCTTATTTCTTCATTTTAGCTTCTCAGAACACTCTATTTCGCATAGGCATACATAGTAAACTTTAGGGTCACGCTGTGTTCCCCCTAATTGACCTATAATTATTTCCGGTTTTAGGGTACACTATTACCCTGTAATATAATACGTGGTCCAATTTAAAAATTATAGGTCAATATTAAGGTCCTATACCGTGCCGTTAGTTAACATAAAAATGTGTCTTTGAATTTTTAAAGCCTTTTAGAACGCTTATTTCCTCATTTTAAGCTTCTCAGAACACTTTATTTCTCATAGGCATACATAGTAAACTTTAGGGTCACGCTGTGTCCCCCCTAATTGACCTATAATTATTTCCTGTGGTAGGGTACACTATTACCCTGTAATATAATACGTGGTCCAATTTAAAAATTATTGGTCAATATTAAGGTCCGATACCGTGCCGTTAGTTAACATAGAAAAGTGTCTTCGTATTTCCTTGTTTTAATGCACTATTTAAAATATACATAGTGGACCCCCTAATTGACCTATAATTATTTCCTGTGGTAGGGTACACTATTACCCTGTAATATAATACCTGGTCCAATTTAAATATTATGGGTCAATATTAAGGTCTGATATTGAGCCTTGCGTTAGTTAACCATTGAAAGATGTCTTTGAATTTTTAAAGCATTTTAGAACGCTTATTTCTTCATTTTAAGCTTCTCAGAACACTCTATTTCGCATAGGCATCCATAGTAAACTTTAGGGTCACGCTGTGTTCCCCCTAATTGACCTATAATTATTTCCGGTTTTAGGGTACACTATTACCCTGTATTATAATACGTGGTCCAATTTAAAAATTGTAGGTCAATATTAAGGTCCGATACCGTGCCGTTAGTTAACATTGAAAAATGTCTGAATTTTTAAAGCATTTTAGAACGCTTATTTCTTCATTTTAAGCTTCTCAGAACACTTTATTTCTCATAGGCATACATAGTAAACTTTAGGGTCACGCTGTGTACCCCCTAATTGACCTATAATTATTTCCTGTGGTAGGGTACACTATTACCCTGTAATATAATACGTGGTCCAATTTAAAAATTATTGGTCAATATTAAGGTCTGATATTGCGCCTTGCGTTAGTTAACCATTGAAAGATGTCTTTGAATTTTTAAAGCATTTTAGAACGCTTATTTCTTCATTTTAAGCTTCTCAGAACACTCTATTTCACATAGGCATACATAGTTAACTTTAGGGTCACGCTGTGTACCCCCTAATTGACCTATAATTATTTCCTGTGGTAGGGTACACTATTACCCTGTAATATAATACGTGGTCCAATTTAAAAATTATAGGTCAATATTAAGGTCCGATACCGTGCCGTTAGTTAACATAGAAAAGTGTCTTCGAATTTCCTTGTTTTAATGCACTATTTAAAATATACATAGTGTACCCCCTAATTGACCTATAATTATTTCCTGTGGTAGGGTACACTATTACCCTGTAATATAATACCTGGTCCAATTTAAATAATATAGGTCAATATTAAGGTCTGATATTGCGCCTTGCGTTAGTTAACCATTGAAAGATGTCTTTGAATTTTTAAAGCATTTTAGAACGCTTATTTCTTAATTTCAAGCTTCTCAGAACACTCTATTTCGCATAGGCATACATAGTAAAATTTAGGGTCACGCTGTGTACCCCCTAAATGACCTATAATTATTTCCTGTGGTAGGATACACTATTACCCTGTAATATAATACGTGGTCCAATTTAAAAATTATAGGTCAATATTAAGCTCCGATACCGTGCCGTTAGTTAACATAGAAAAGAGTCTTCGAATTTCCTTGTTTTAATGTACTATTTAAAATATACATAGTGTACCCCCTAATTGACCTATAATTATTTCCTGTGGTAGGGTACACTATTACCCTGTAATATAATACCTGGTCCAATTTAAATATTATGGTTCCATATTAAGGTCTGATATCGCGCCTTGCGTTAGTTAACCATTGAAAGATGTCTTTGAATTTTTAAAGCATTTTAGAACGCTTATTTCTTCAATTTAAGCTTCTCAGAACACTCTATTTCGCATAGGCATGCATAGTAAAATTTAGGGTCACGCTGTGTACCCCCTAATTGACCTATAATTATTTCCTGTGGTAGGGTACACTATTACCCTGTAATATAATACGTGATCCAATTTAAAAATTATAGGTCAATATTAAGGTCCGATAACGTGCCGTTAGTTAACATAGAAAAGTGTCTTCGAATTTCCTTGTTTTAATGCACTATTTAAAATATACATAGTGTACCCCCTAATTGACCTATAATTATTTCCTGTTGTAGGGTACACTATTACCCTGTAATATAATACCTGGTCCAATTTAAATATTATGGTTCCATATTAAGGTCTGATATCGCGCCTTGCGTTAGTTAACCATTGAAAGATGTCTTTGAAATTTTAAAGCATTTTAGAACGCATATTTCTTCATTTTAAGCTTCTCAGAACACTCTATTTCGCATAGGCATACATAGTAAACTTTAGGGTCACGCTGTGTACCCCCTAATTGACCTACAATTATTTCCTGAGGTAGGGTACACTATTACCCTGTAATATAATACGTGGTCCAATTTAAAAATTATAGGTCAATATTAAGGTCCGATACCGTGCCGTTAGTTAACATAGAAAAGTGTCTTTGAATTTTTAAAGCATTTTAGAACGCTTATTTCCTCATTTTAAGCTTCTCAGAACACTTTATTTCGCATAGGCATACATAGTAAACTTTAGGGTCACGCTGTGTACCCCCTAATTGACCTATAATTATTTCCTGTTTTAGGGTACACTATTTCCCTGTAATATAATACGTGGTCCAATTGAAAAATTATAGGTCAATATTAAGGTCCGATACCGTGCCGTTAGTTAACATAGAAAAGTGTCTTTGTATTTCCTTGTTTTAATGCACTATTTAAAATATACATAGTGTACCCCCTAATTGACCTATAATTATTTCCTGTGGTAGGGTACACTATTACCCTATAATATAATACCAGGTCCAATTTAAATATTATGGTTCCATATTAAGGTCTGATATCGCGCCTTGCGTTAGTTAACCATTGAAAGATGTCTTTGAATTCTTAAAGCATTTTTGAACGCTTATTTCTTCATTTTAGCTTCTCAGAACACTCTATTTCGCATAGGCATACATAGTAAACTTTAGGGTCACGCTGTGTTCCCCCTAATTGACCTATAATTATTTCCGGTTTTAGGGTACACTATTACTCTGTAATATAATACGTGGTCCAATTTAAAAATTATAGGTCAATATTAAGGTCCTATACCGTGCCGTTAGTTAACATAAAAATGTGTCTTTGAATTTTTAAAGCATTTTAGAACGCTTATTTCCTCATTTTAAGCTTCTCAGAACACTTTATTTCTCATAGGCATACATAGTAAACTTTAGGGTCACGCTGTGTCCCCCCTAATTGACCTATAATTATTTCCTGTGGTAGGGTACACTATTACCCTGTAATATAATACGTGGTCCAATTTAAAAATTATTGGTCAATATTAAGGTCCGATACCGTGCCGTTAGTTAACATAGAAAAGTGTCTTCGTATTTCCTTGTTTTAATGCACTATTTAAAATATACATAGTGGACCCCCTAATTGACCTATAATTATTTCCTGTGGTAGGGTACACTATTACCCTGTAATATAATACCTGGTCCAATTTAAATATTATGGGTCAATATTAAGGTCTGATATTGCGCCTTGCGTTAGTTAACCATTGAAAGATGTCTTTGAATTTTTAAAGCATTTTAGAACGCTTATTTCTTCATTTTAAGCTTCTCAGAACACTCTATTTCGCATAGGCATCCATAGTAAACTTTAGGGTCACGCTGTGTTCCCCCTAATTGACCTATAATTATTTCCGGTTTTAGGGTACACTATTACCCTGTATTATAATACGTGGTCCAATTTAAAAATTATAGGTCAATATTAAGGTCCGATACCGTGCCTTTAGTTAACATTGAAAAATGTCTGAATTTTTAAAGCATTTTAGAACGCTTATTTCTTCATTTTAAGCTTCTCAGAACACTTTATTTCTCATAGGCATACATAGTAAACTTTAGGGTCACGCTGTGTACCCCCTAATTGACCTATAATTATTTCCTGTGGTAGGGTACACTATTACCCTGTAATATAATACGTGGTCCAATTTAAAAATTATTGGTCAATATTAAGGTCTGATATTGCGCCTTGCGTTAGTTAACCATTGAAAGATGTCTTTGAATTTTTAAAGCATTTTAGAACGCTTATTTCTTCATTTTAAGCTTCTCAGAACACTCTATTTCGCATAGGCATACATAGTTAACTTTAGGGTCACGCTGTGTACCCCCTAATTGACCTATAATTATTTCCTGTGGTAGGGTACACTATTACCCTGTAATATAATACGTGGTCCAATTTAAAAATTATAGGTCAATATTAAGGTCCGATACCGTGCCGTTAGTTAACATAGAAAAGTGTCTTCGTATTTCCTTGTTTTAATGCACTATTTAAAATATACATAGTGTACCCCCTAATTATCCTATAATTATTTCCTTTGGTAGGGTACACTATTACCCTGTAATACAATACCTGGTCCAATTTAAATAATATGGGTCAATATTAAGGTCTGATATTGCGCCTTGCTTTAGTTAACCATTGAAAGATGTCTTTGAATTTTTAAAGCATTTTAGAACGCTTATTTCTTAATTTTAAGCTTCTCAGAACACTTTATTTCTCATAGGCATACATAGTAAAATTTAGGGTCACGCTGTGTACCCCCTAATTGACCTATAATTATTTCCTGTGATAGGGTACACTATAACCCTGTAATATAATACGTGGTCCAATTTAAAAATTATAGGTCAATATTAAGGTCCGATACCGTGCCGTTAGTTAACATAGAAAAGTGTCTTCGAATTTCCTTGTTTTAATGCACTATTTAAAATATACATAGTGTACCCCCTAATTGACCTATAATTATTTCCTGTGGTAGGGTACACTATTACCCTGTAATATAATACCTGGTCCAATTTAAATAATATGGGTCAATATTAAGGTCTGATTTTGCGCCTTGCGTTAGTTAACCATTGAAAGATGTCTTTGAATTTTTAAAGCATTTTAGAACGCTTATTTCTTAATTTCAAGCTTCTCAGAACACTCTATTTCGCATAGGCATACATAGTAAAATTTAGGGTCACGCTGTGTACCCCCTAAATGACCTATAATTATTTCCTGTGGTAGGATACACTATTACCCTGTAATATAATACGTGGTCCAATTTAAAAATTATAGGTCAATATTAAGCTCCGATACCGTGCCGTTAGTTAACATAGAAAAGAGTCTTCGAATTTCCTTGTTTTAATGTACTATTTAAAATATACATAGTGTACCCCCTAATTGACCTATAATTATTTCCTGTGGTAGGGTACACTATTACCCTGTAATATAATACCTGGTCCAATTTAAATATTATGGTTCCATATTAAGGTCTGATATCGCGCCTTGCGTTAGTTAACCATTGAAAGATGTCTTTGAATTTTTAAAGCATTTTAGAACGCTTATTTCTTCAATTTAAGCTTCTCAGAACACTCTATTTCGCATAGGCATGCATAGTAAAATTTAGGGTCACGCTGTGTACCCCCTAATTGACCTATAATTATTTCCTGTGGTAGGGTACACTATTACCCTGTAATATAATACCTGGTCCAATTTAAATATTATGGGTCAATATTAAGGTCTGATATTGCGCCTTGCGTTAGTTAACCATTGAAAGATGTCTTTGAATTTTTAAAGCATTTTAGAACGCTTATTTCTTCATTTTAAGCTTCTCAGAACACTCTATCTCGCATAGGCATACATAGTAAACTTTAGGGTCACGCTGTGTACCCCCTAATTGACCTATAATTTTTCCTGTGGTAGGGTACACTATTACCCTGTAATATAATACGTGATCCAATTTAAAAATTATAGGTCAATATTAAGGTCCGATAACGTGCCGTTAGTTAACATAGAAAAGTGTCTTCGAATTTCCTTGTTTTAATGCACTATTTAAAATATACATAGTGTACCCCCTAATTGACCTATAATTATTTCCTGTTGTAGGGTACACTATTACCCTGAAATATAATACCTGGTCCAATTTAAATATTATGGTTCCATATTAAGGTCTGATATCGCGCCTTGCGTTAGTTAACCATTGAAAGATGTCTTTGAATTTTTAAAGCATTTTAGAACGCATATTTCTTCATTTTAAGCTTCTCAGAACACTCTATTTCGCATAGGCATACATAGTAAACTTTAGGGTCACGCTGTGTACCCCCTAATTGACCTACAATTATTTCCTGAGGTAGGGTACACTATTACCCTGTAATATAATACGTGGTCCAATTTAAAAATTATAGGTCAATATTAAGGTCCGATACCGTGCCGTTAGTTAACATAGAAAAGTGTCTTTGAATTTTTAAAGTATTTTAGAACGCTTATTTCCTCATTTTAAGCTTCTCAGAACACTTTATTTCGCATAGGCATACATAGTAAACTTTAGGGTCACGCTGTGTACCCCCTAATTGACCTATAATTATTTCCTGTTTTAGGGTACACTATTTCCCTGTAATATAATACGTGGTCCAATTGAAAAATTATAGGTCAATATTAAGGTCCGATACCGTGCCGTTAGTTAACATAGAAAAGTGTCTTTGTATTTCCTTGTTTTAATGCACTATTTAAAATATACATAGTGTACCCCCTAATTGACCTATAATTATTTCCTGTGGTAGGGTACACTATTACCCTATAATATAATACCAGGTCCAATTTAAATATTATGGTTCCATATTAAGGTCTGATATCGCGCCTTGCGTTAGTTAACCATTGAAAGATGTCTTTGAATTTTTAAAGCATTTTAGAACGCTTATTTCTTCATTTTAGCTTCTCAGAACACTCTATTTCGCATAGGCATACATAGTAAACTTTAGGGTCACGCTGTGTTCCCCCTAATTGACCTATAATTATTTCCGGTTTTAGGGTACACTATTACCCTGTAATATAATACGTGGTCCAATTTAAAAATTATAGGTCAATATTAAGGTCCGATACCGTGCCGTTAGTTAACATAGAAAAGTGTCTTTGTATTTCCTTGTTTTAATGCACTATTTAAAATATACATAGTGTACCCCCTAATTGACCTATAATTATTTCCTGTGGTAGGGTACACTATTACCCTATAATATAATACCAGGTCCAATTTAAATATTATGGGTCAATATTAAGGTCTGATATTGCGCCTTGCGTTAGTTAACCATTGAAAGATGTCTTTGAATTTTTAAAGCATTTTAGAACGCTTATTTCTTCATTTTAAGCTTCTCAGAACACTCTATTTCGCATAGGCATCCATAGTAAACTTTAGGGTCACGCTGTGTTCCCCCTAATTGACCTATAATTATTTCCGGTTTTAGGGTACACTATTACCCTGTATTATAATACGTGGTCCAATTTAAAAATTATAGGTCAATATTAAGGTCCGATACCGTGCCGTTAGTTAACATTGAAAAATGTCTGAATTTTTAAAGCATTTTAGAACGCTTATTTCTTCATTTTAAGCTTCTCAGAACACTTTATTTCTCATAGGCATACATAGTAAACTTTAGGGTCACGCTGTGTACCCCCTAATTGACCTATAATTATTTCCTGTGGTAGGGTACACTATTACCCTGTAATATAATACGTGGTCCAATTTAAAAATTATTGGTCAATATTAAGGTCTGATATTGCGCCTTGCGTTAGTTAACCATTGAAAGATGTCTTTGAATTTTTAAAGCATTTTAGAACGCTTATTTCTTCATTTTAAGCTTCTCAGAACACTCTATTTCGCATAGGCATACATAGTTAACTTTAGGGTCACGCTGTGTACCCCCTAATTGACCTATAATTATTTCCTGTGGTAGGGTACACTATTACCCTGTAATATAATACGTGGTCCAATTTAAAAACTATAGGTCAATATTAAGGTCCGATACCGTGCCGTTAGTTAACATAGAAAAGTGTCTTCGTATTTCCTTGTTTTAATGCACTATTTAAAATATACATAGTGTACCCCCTAATTATCCTATAATTATTTCCTTTGGTAGGGTACACTATTACCCTGTAATATAATACCTGGTCCAATTTAAATAATATGGGTCAATATTAAGGTCTGATATTGCGCCTTGCTTTAGTTAACCATTGAAAGATGTCTTTGAATTTTTAAAGCATTTTAGAACGCTTATTTCTTAATTTTAAGCTTCTCAGAATACTTTATTTCTCATAGGCATACATAGTAAAATTTAGGGTCACGCTGTGTACCCCCTAATTGACCTATAATTATTTCCTGTGATAGGGTACACTATAACCCTGTAATATAATACGTGGTCCAATTTAAAAATTATAGGTCAATATTAAGGTCCGATACCGTGCCGTTAGTTAACATAGAAAAGTGTCTTCGAATTTCCTTGTTTTAACGCACTATTTAAAATATACATAGTGTACCCCCTAATTGACCTATAATTATTTCCTGTGGTAGGGTACACTATTACCCTGTAATATAATACCTGGTCCAATTTAAATAATATGGGTCAATATTAAGGTCTGATATTGCGCCTTGCGTTAGTTAACCATTGAAAGATGTCTTTGAATTTTTAAAGCATTTTAGAACGCTTATTTCTTAATTTCAAGCTTCTCAGAACACTCTATTTCGCATAGGCATACATAGTAAAATTTAGGGTCACGCTGTGTACCCCCTAAATGACCTATAATTATTTCCTGTGGTAGGATACACTATTACCCTGTAATATAATACGTGGTCCAATTTAAAAATTATAGGTCAATATTAAGCTCCGATACCGTGCCGTTAGTTAACATAGAAAAGAGTCTTCGAATTTCCTTGTTTTAATGTACTATTTAAAATATACATAGTGTACCCCCTAATTGACCTATAATTATTTCCTGTGGTAGGGTACACTATTACCCTGTAATATAATACCTGGTCCAATTTAAATATTATGGTTCCATATTAAGGTCTGATATCGCGCCTTGCGTTAGTTAACCATTGAAAGATGTCTTTGAATTTTTAAAGCATTTTAGAACGCTTATTTCTTCAATTTAAGCTTCTCAGAACACTCTATTTCGCATAGGCATGCATAGTAAAATTTAGGGTCACGCTGTGTACCCCCTAATTGACCTATAATTATTTCCTGTGGTAGGGTACACTATTACCCTGTAATATAATACCTGGTCCAATTTAAATATTATGGGTCAATATTAAGGTCTGATATTGCGCCTTGCGTTAGTTAACCATTGAAAGATGTCTTTGAATTTTTAAAGCATTTTAGAACGCTTATTTCTTCATTTTAAGCTTCTCAGAACACTCTATTTCGCATAGGCATACATAGTAAACTTTAGGGTCACGCTGTGTACCCCCTAATTGACCTATAATTATTTCCTGTGGTAGGGTACACTATTACCCTGTAATATAATACGTGATCCAATTTAAAAATTATAGGTCAATATTAAGGTCCGATAACGTGCCGTTAGTTAACATAGAAAAGTGTCTTCGAATTTCCTTGTTTTAATGCACTATTTAAAATATACATAGTGTACCCCCTAATTGACCTATAATTATTTCCTGTTGTAGGGTACACTATTACCCTGAAATATAATACCTGGTCCAATTTAAATATTATGGTTCCATATTAAGGTCTGATATCGCGCTTTGCGTTAGTTAACCATTGAAAGATGTCTTTGAATTTTTAAAGCATTTTAGAACGCATATTTCTTCATTTTAAGCTTCTCAGAACACTCTATTTCGCATAGGCATACATAGTAAACTTAAGGGTCACGCTGTGTACCCCCTAATTGACCTACAATTATTTCCTGAGGTAGGGTACACTATTACCCTGTAATATAATACGTGGTCCAATTTAAAAATTATAGGTCAATATTAAGGTCCGATACCGTGCCGTTAGTTAACATAGAAAAGTGTCTTTGAATTTTTAAAGTATTTTAGAACGCTTATTTCCTCATTTTAAGCTTCTCAGAACACTTTATTTCGCATAGGCATACATAGTAAACTTTAGGGTCACGCTGTGTACCCCCTAATTGACCTATAATTATTTCCTGTTTTAGGGTACACTATTTCCCTGTAATATAATACGTGGTCCAATTGAAAAATTATAGGTCAATATTAAGGTCCGATACCGTGCCGTTAGTTAACATAGAAAAGTGTCTTTTTATTTCCTTGTTTTAATGCACTATTTAAAATATACATAGTGTACCCCCTAATTGACCTATAATTATTTCCTGTGGTAGGGTACACTATTACCCTATAATATAATACCAGGTCCAATTTAAATATTATGGTTCCATATTAAGGTCTGATATCGCGCCTTGCGTTAGTTAACCATTGAAAGATGTCTTTGAATTTTTAAAGCATTTTAGAACGCTTATTTCTTCATTTTAGCTTCTCAGAACACTCTATTTCGCATAGGCATACATAGTAAACTTTAGGGTCACGCTGTGTTCCCCCTAATTGACCTATAATTATTTCCGGTTTTAGGGTACACTATTACCCTGTAATATAATACGTGGTCCAATTTAAAAATTATAGGTCAATATTAAGGTCCGATACCGTGCCGTTAGTTAACATAGAAAAGTGTCTTTGTATTTCCTTGTTTTAATGCACTATTTAAAATATACATAGTGTACCCCCTAATTGACCTATAATTATTTCCTGTGGTAGGGTACACTATTACCCTATAATATAATACCAGGTCCAATTTAAATATTATGGGTCAATATTAAGGTCTGATATTGCGCCTTGCGTTAGTTAACCATTGAAAGATGTCTTTGAATTTTTAAAGCATTTTAGAACGCTTATTTCTTCATTTTAAGCTTCTCAGAACACTCTATTTCGCATAGGCATCCATAGTAAACTTTAGGGTCACGCTGTGTTCCCCCTAATTGACCTATAATTATTTCCGGTTTTAGGGTACACTATTACCCTGTATTATAATACGTGGTCCAATTTAAAAATTATAGGTCAATATTAAGGTCCGATACCGTGCCGTTAGTTAACATTGAAAAATGTCTGAATTTTTAAAGCATTTTAGAACGCTTATTTCTTCATTTTAAGCTTCTCAGAACACTTTATTTCTCATAGGCATACATAGTAAACTTTAGGGTCACGCTGTGTACCCCCTAATTGACCTATAATTATTTTCTGTGGTAGGGTACACTATTACCCTGTAATATAATACGTGGTCCAATTTAAAAATTATTGGTCAATATTAAGGTCTGATATTGCGCCTTGCGTTAGTTAACCATTGAAAGATGTCTTTGAATTTTTAAAGCATTTTAGAACGCTTATTTCTTCATTTTAAGCTTCTCAGAACACTCTATTTCGCATAGGCATACATAGTTAACTTTAGGGTCACGCTGTGTACCCCCTAATTGACCTATAATTATTTCCTGTGGTAGGGTACACTATTACCCTGTAATATAATACGTGGTCCAATTTAAAAATTATAGGTCAATATTAAGGTCCGATACCGTGCCGTTAGTTAACATAGAAAAGTGTCTTCGTATTTCCTTGTTTTAATGCACTATTTAAAATATACATAGTGTACCCCCTAATTATCCTATAATTATTTCCTTTGGTAGGGTACACTATTACCCTGTAATATAATACCTGGTCCAATTTAAATAATATGGGTCAATATTAAGGTCTGATATTGCGCCTTGCTTTAGTTAACCATTGAAAGATGTCTTTGAATTTTTAAAGCATTTTAGAACGCTTATTTCTTAATTTTAAGCTTCTCAGAACACTTTATTTCTCATAGGCATACATAGTAAAATTTAGGGTCACGCTGTGTACCCCCTAATTGACCTATAATTATTTCCTGTGATAGGGTACACTATAACCCTGTAATATAATACGTGGTCCAATTTAAAAATTATAGGTCAATATTAAGGTCCGATACCGTGCCGTTAGTTAACATAGAAAAGTGTCTTCGAATTTCCTTGTTTTAATGCACTATTTAAAATATACATAGTGTACCCCCTAATTGACCTATAATAATTTCCTGTGGTAGGGTACACTATTACCCTGTAATATAATACATGGTCCAATTTAAATAATATGGGTCAATATTAAGGTCTGATATTGCGCCTTGCGTTAGTTAACCATTGAAAGATGTCTTTGAATTTTTAAAGCATTTTAGAACGCTTATTTCTTAATTTCAAGCTTCTCAGAACACTCTATTTCGCATAGGCATACATAGTAAAATTTAGGGTCACGCTGTGTACCCCCTAAATGACCTATAATTATTTCCTGTGGTAGGATACACTATTACCCTGTAATATAATACGTGGTCCAATTTAAAAATTATAGGTCAATATTAAGCTCCGATACCGTGCCGTTATTTAACATAGAAAAGAGTCTTCGAATTTCCTTGTTTTAATGTACTATTTAAAATATACATAGTGTACCCCCTAATTGACCTATAATTATTTCCTGTGGTAGGGTACACTATTACCCTGTAATATAATACCTGGTCCAATTTAAATATTATGGTTCCATATTAAGGTCTGATATCGCGCCTTGCGTTAGTTAACCATTGAAAGATGTCTTTGAATTTTTAAAGCATTTTAGAACGCTTATTTCTTCAATTTAAGCTTCTCAGAACACTCTATTTCGCATAGGCATGCATAGTAAAATTTAGGGTCACGCTGTGTACCCCCTAATTGACCTATAATTATTTCCTGTGGTAGGGTACACTATTACCCTGTAATATAATACCTGGTCCAATTTAAATATTATGGGTCAATATTAAGGTCTGATATTGCGCCTTGCGTTAGTTAACCATTGAAAGATGTCTTTGAATTTTTAAAGCATTTTAGAACGCTTATTTCTTCATTTTAAGCTTCTCAGAACACTCTATTTCGCATAGGCATACATAGTAAACTTTAGGGTCACGCTGTGTACCCCCTAATTGACCTATAATTATTTCCTGTGGTAGGGTACACTATTACCCTGTAATATAATACGTGATCCAATTTAAAAATTATAGGTCAATATTAAGGTCCGATAACGTGCCGTTAGTTAACATAGAAAAGTGTCTTCGAATTTCCTTGTTTTAATGCACTATTTAAAATATACATAGTGTACCCCCTAATTGACCTATAATTATTTCCTGTTGTAGGGTACACTATTACCCTGTAATATAATACCTGGTCCAATTTAAATATTATGGTTCCATATTAAGGTCTGATATCGCGCCTTGCGTTAGTTAACCATTGAAAGATGTCTTTGAATTTTTAAAGCATTTTAGAACGCATATTTCTTCATTTTAAGCTTCTCAGAACACTCTATTTCGCATAGGCATACATAGTAAACTTTAGGGTCACGCTGTGTACCCCCTAATTGACCTACAATTATTTCCTGAGGTAGGGTACACTATTACCCTGTAATATAATACGTGGTCCAATTTAAAAATTATAGGTCAATATTAAGGTCCGATACCGTGCCGTTAGTTAACATAGAAAAGTGTCTTTGAATTTTTAAAGCATTTTAGAACGCTTATTTCCTCATTTTAAGCTTCTCAGAACACTTTATTTCGCATAGGCATACATAGTAAACTTTAGGGTCACGCTGTGTACCCCCTAATTGACCTATAATTATTTCCTGTTTTAGGGTACACTATTTCCCTGTAATATAATACGTGGTCCAATTGAAAAATTATAGGTCAATATTAAGGTCCGATACCGTGCCGTTAGTTAACATAGAAAAGTGTCTTTGTATTTCCTTGTTTTAATGCACTATTTAAAATATACATAGTGTACCCCCTAATTGACCTATAATTATTTCCTGTGGTAGGGTACACTATT